>NW_015506928.1:305467-348382 GCF_001515645.1 Sinocyclocheilus grahami
ATTCGGGACGTTTGTCACAATATATATATATATATATATATATATATATATATATATATATATATATATATATATATATATATCAGCTTACATCAGAGTGGTATGTTTGCAGGATTTTTACTTGCTCAGCATCTGCACAGGAGGAAGCAGACGGTCGCTGCCTGTATCTTGGCACACACTTTTAACGCTAATGTTCATCTTTTATATGATCACCTTACTCAACACCAACTATCTAACATTAACAATGATCCGTTCCTAACAGAATGTCCAAATGTACAGGAGCTTTCGCAGTTCGCCAAGCTTTTTAATTCCGGATACTGCATTAAGCATCATATCATGCTCCATTCCCGAACCAGATCCGCAGTCCACTTTTCCTGAAACAGCCCTAAAGCGCATTCACTCTCTCCCAGCATAATAATAAACACTTCCACGGTTTTAAGTTTCTTACCTTTATCTCCTTTATCCATGTCGTGCTGTGTTCTGCAGGAACCTCTTGATCTCTTGTGGTTGTGGTTGCCGTTGCGGGATGCGTCAATGCTTCTGGGAAAGGGTAGAGACAGAGTGCTGAACCTCGCTGTAGTCTAGAAGCAGAGAGCAGCCGTTACACAGTGCTGTTGATGAATGAGTATGAGAGAGTTTGTATCCCGGGCACACGGGGGGGAGGGGGGTAGTATTAAATTGCTTTCGACGGATAAGTTTACTTATTGTGGTGCTGAAGAGTCTTTGCTTGTACGGTTTGAGAGAAGACTTCTAAATAATCACTGCACATGCTACAGCACAATCAATACTTCTGGTAATATTTCCCTTGTATGACTGGCATAACCAAGCATAAGAATAAGTAAGATATTCAGACTCTGAATATCTAAACTCTGAATAAGTAAGATATTCAGAGTTCAGAATTTATGAATTGTCAATTCATGTGTTGGTTGTTGAGATGGCCTTTGTATTCAGCTCAATCACATAACTCAATTTTGGCCACAAAATTTGTTTCCTGTAAATTTGGCTAATGCTTATTTGTACTGTAAAATAATACAACTGATATCAATAGATAACCACCCCAAATACCCAGACATAAAGAAATATTGACAATTGAATCCATGGATTCCTTCCATTTTACTTCCTTACATTCAAATTACAACTCTACATCCTATTTTCAACTGCAATTCAACTTCAGAAATTTAATTCAAAAGACTTTCTCATATCAATTCAGAATGGCAGACAACCCTGTACAATACTGTAATAGCCTCATTGATCAAAACATGAAGAATGGCAGCATCAGCCGTGTACAGGGATGGGAATAACAGCTTAAGTTACATCTGCTGTTAAAAAAAAGAACTAGATACTGCTCTAAGATTTTCAGTTCAATGTTCTATTTTGATATGAGAGGTGCAGAGTCATTTCAAATAGGCCTACAAAGGTCAATTTTAATGACCTCTCAAATACTTTTTTCAGGATCAATGGGTACATATTACTTTATTAGTACATGTCAGCATTAAATAACATGAAAACGGGTTACAGTGGATGTTGTCTATTTGTATTGTAGATTAAATAATTTATTATCAGGAACTGGGGTGTTGTTGCTATGTGGAAAGGTGCAGGCTAGGATATTATGTCACAGAATACGCTGACTCAGTGTGTCTGTGGAGTCCACTGTATGTGCGAACAGCAGAATGAAACGAGCACAGTACAGTGCAGAGAATGTGGCAGTATCCTGTGGTGATAAATGCGAGGCCAAACTATCTTTCATTTTTAAATCAGTCTGGTTTTTGGAGGCTAAAGTCGTTGCTCCCTGCATTCATCTGCGGTGCATTTAGTGCCAAGTTCAATGGAAAATAGACAAGTATTAAGGCAAAAATGAACTTTGCTTTTTGCTAAATAATAAGAGAACAGACAAACTTCTGGAGATTTGTAAGAACTGATTATGGAGAAATTGTTATTATGGAGATATTAAGATTATGGAGAAAATAATGGATACTAGGTTATCAAAGATTATTTCCACTGCATGTTCAGTATTCCTATGTTTACAATGGTTCACTCAGATTGGTTGACAAACTTGCTAGGGTGTGTAATTATTCTTCAGCAAATGCACAGCTAAAATAGTTCCAGGCAGTTTCCATATCACTTTGCCAAATTATTTCAGTTATTTCAAAGGTCCTTACAGCCTACAACAGCAAAATAACCTAAGCACAACAGGATGAAAATGACAAATGTTTATCCCACAAAATTGTTTTATTATTGATGAAACGTGCGCTTTTGTTCTCCAGCTCTTCCCCTTATACAAGTGTACACACACATACAATACAGACACACACAGAAACATACACGCACACAGAAATGTGTTGCCAGTGCTGCCCTGTTGATGTACTAATAAAACCGTTTCACATCTGAAAGCTACATGACATCTCTCAATAGCAACTCTCTAGTTATTTGGTAAAGTCACTGTTCTTGAAACAATTAAAGTTACAGTTTTGCTAATAGTAGAGATGCTGATGCTGAACACAGTCACACAGACTCAGCTAGTTTTACAAGCTTCACAAAGCTACAGTTAATCTCTCTCTCCAATAACTGAATTAGACTCTATTTATAACTGCATTATCAATTGCCAAAGCCTCTTGTTACTAGCTCTAAAATGACATTTTGGAATTAGCATCAAAGGCTTGAGATGAAAAAGAAATTAGTCCTACATGCAAGAGTGTGTTAAGTACCAAAACCTAACAAGATAGTTTTGCCTCGCATTTGTCACCACAGGATACTGCCACATTCTAAGCACTGTACTGTGCTCGTTTCATTCTGCTGTTCGCAAATACAGTGGACTCCCCAGACACACTGAGTCAGCGTATTATGTGACATAATATCCTAGCCTGCACCTCTTCACATAACCACAACACCCCGGTTCCTGATAATAAATGATTTCATCTACAACTCAAATAGACAACATCCACTGTAACCCGTTTTCATGTTATTTAATGCTGACATGTACTAATAAAGTATTATGTACCCAGAGATTCTGAAAAAAGTATTTGAGAGGTCATTAAAATTGACCTTTGTATTTGAAATGACTCTGCACCTCTCATATCAGAATAGAACATTGAACTGAAAATCTTAGAGCAGTATCTAGTTCCTCTGACCTACTCTGTGTATTTTGTTAGAGACACCCTTAACATTGGTGATATGTGGGCTTATATTGGATAGCTGCTTGTCACTTTCATTCATTCATTTTCCAAAAAATAAAAAATAAAAAATCACAACAGCATCCTTTTAATCTCCAATAGCAGTGAAAGTTTTAGGGCTACAAGTCAAGCACCCCACAACCCTTTAAACGATTCTGCATTCTTATAATAACAATTTTTGTCAATACAAGAACATCTCATTCTAACTTAACATTTTTTTAATTGCACTTAAGGGAATATTATTTCAATCCCTTATATATAGAAAAGGTTTGGCTTTCTCTGATATTATCTTCTGTAATTTTCTCTAAATAAATAATAAGGCAAGTTAACTGCGCAGGCTTAAAATCAGCATTATATGGATATAACACAAACACAAACAGGTTCCGGAAGTGTGTAGTCAGCACAGATGCAAAACACACAAAAAAACAATGTCTGAATCTATCATTCATTACACCAGATTTTTGTTCAAATTAACAGAGAGGACATATACTATATTTTCTTCTGCTATATAAATCATTGCCCACTTGCCCTGACTTTTATTCTCAGAGTCACCGTGAAACCCACTATGCTTTAACCCTTTGCAGGTGCAAGTGTTTTGGATTTGCCTCTCAGTAAGGCAGGTCCTATAGAGCTGTGGCAGAACATTTCCCCCACAAAATCCTTTTCAGTCTGATGTATACAGGCATAGGGACACAGCTCCAGTTTCTAGACTGTCATGCATCAGGTTCCCATCAGGTTCAACCATTATGGCAAAGGAGAAGTGAAAATAGACCATTGTTTTCAGAAGAACTTGTCATCAATACGGAAGTGAGGTCGTGTGACGTCATCAGGGTTGATGAACACAGAGATAGACTTCCCTGGATTCTCGGTCACTAACTGCTGTAGCTTCTTGGCCAGCCGGTCATCTGACTGCTGGTGATCAGCCGAGGAGGGATCCGCAAGCGGAGAGAGCAGTCCTGAGGAACTCCCACGATGCAGCATTTTCTGCGTCAGTCTGTTGGCTGCCTTGGCCAGCTCAACAATGGATCGCAGGTGCTCGGCTGGATCCGAGCGTACCAGCGCTAGCTTACGAGCGTGAAACATAGTGGTCTCGTCACACAGGTGCTCCAACATGTTACACTGTGGGATGAAATAGTTAGGGCAGGTCTTGTTGACAAGGCAGTGCTGCAGGTCATCTATGAGACCTAGCAGGAAATGCGCAACATAGTCTTCCTGTGACAAATAGCTTGCAGGTAGTCGGTCACAAGCCCACAACATAATGCAACGTAAGTAATAGGGACTGATAGATGTAGGTTGGGCTAGTAGCTTAATAACTATTGCCTTGCACGCCTGGTAAGCTTGCATGAGGCCTGGTGAGATACACTTTTTCAATTGAACCTCGCTGCGGGCAAAAGAGAGACGCCACTCATTCTTTCTGCAGCCAGAGGCTGAGCAGGCAGGCAGCAGATAGAAACCGCTGATAACCTCCTCCTCTGTGATTTTGCCATCCCAGAAGTGGTTCTCCATCAACCAGCTTTGAGCAGCTGCCGGCCAGCCTTTAAAAGACACCACAGGAACAATGTCATAAAGCATGCGGCTGCTGCCCACACCTAAAACTATAGTGAGCAGCGTGTTGTGACGCTCAACTTGCTCCACCCTCGGGGAGCCCCTTTGTGGCTTGCGCTGTAACTCTGCCAGTACTAGTCCAACAGCTTCTTGGAACCAGTCGGCTACCAGTGTAGGTGAGAAGAAGTAGTTGGTGGTGCCATTCAGATGATCAGTAAGCGTACAGCAGTCCCGCCAACGGTTAATGGTACCATCGTCAAAAAGTCGCAAGCTGAGCCAAGAGTGACCAAGTGCTGAGTGGCGCATGTCCAGCGTTACAGGCTGGTTCCGGTCATGCAATTTAAGTGCAGGAACCAACAGGGTGAAGGCCAAGTCATAGTTGGAGCCACGGTTGTAAATGCCAAGCTCATTGAGATCCATGTCCACCACACCTTCTCGCACACCACCAGACAACAACAGGTACTCATTTGCGACAGGCAGTTTTTGGTCCAGCTTTTGCACCATGCCTGAAACAGAGACAAAACAGAGTCAAGTTCAGTCACCTTTATTTATATAGCGCTTTATACAATACAGATTATGTCAAAGCAGCATAACAGTGTTAAACAGGAAAATAGCGTCAATAGTGGAAAAAAAATCCTGCTGTAGAGCAGCTCTAAAAAGAGGACAATAGTAAACAGTAAATTTTTCAGTTAAAGTCAGTTTATCATTGATTCAGTGACATCATAGTCCAGCTCAGTTTAGTTCTCTTCAAATAGTTTCTGTGGAATAAAGTTGACAATATTGCCAAAAATTAAGTGTCCCCAACTAAGCAAATCAAAGGTGACAGTGGTAAGGAACCCTAAGTCCATCAGTGACAGAATGGAGAAAAACCAGGTCAGTTGGGGGGCCAGTTCTGCTCTGGCCAGATGAACCAACATGATGTGGTTTAATTCCAGGTTTCAACAAAAGTCAGACTGTGCAAACAAAGTCTGGTGCACTGAAACAAAGATTCTTACAGCTAATAATTGTACAAAAATGTAAATATTTATTTTCAATTAATTTTAACTTTGAACGATAATATATATATATATATATGTACACACATATGAAATGCATTAACTAATGGTTTCTCTACTGTAAATTATCAGTTTGCTTGTTGCTTGCATATATTGCAGTTTGTTGTTTACTCAAGCTGAATAAAATTGCATTACGATTCTAATTGAATCATTCTAAATTTGCTAAAAGTCTAACCAAACATTATAAGATAATGCTGCGCCACCAAGTTTTCGAACCACTGTGCTACTGCACACTTCCTGTCATGTGACCAAAGTTCTTCCACTTAACTGCAGACAGCAGAGCACTCTCCTTTGGCATCTATTTCCAGTGGATCGATAAGAGGACCTGAAAGTCAACACCAGCACTTGAAAAAAGCGGCAGATCAATAACGGAGGAATGTGACGCTCTTTAGAGTTGTTTATATTCTAATGTGTGTCTATACTGGCTTTTAGAGCACAGATGGAGACATACAATCAGTTACTGAGTATAGATGCAGCCAGCAGTTTAATGTACTTCAGCATCCAAGCCTACTCCAAGCTGAGATTTATCTGTCCCCTTTGAGGAATGGGATGCATTCAAATATTTATAGCTCTTCCCTGAATGAGACAGATTGACTCAGTGACCTTGAAATCACTTACTATGGTAAAGTTCTTTGCCTTCTTTTGCCACTTCATGTATATTTTTAATCTCTCTTCAACACTTCTTATGCCAGCTTCCCCTAAAAAAAAGTAGGACTGCACTTTTTTCAAAAAACATTTTCACATAGGCTACTGATGAGTGTCAAGCTCACTTGATCATAGAAGCATAAATTGCTCTTTCAGGTCCTCCAACACCATCTTAATAGGATCCTTAATAAAGTCCTAATTTTGACTTTTTTCAGCCATTAATATTTTGACATGATTTGGTGTTTTGGATCATTGGATCATTCATTTAAACTTCAGTTCTCACACAGATGGTCAGACGTTCTCCTAAATAATTGTATCTTGTATATAACATAATATATGCAATAACCAATATATGACCACACTGTTACCTTCATGTTTCACTTTAACTATGACGTTCTTATACTGGAACAGGAACACTGCATTCATTTTACAGAAATATAATTGTTTTAATAGTTTCCAGACTGTGGGGGCAATTACTTTCTTTTTTTTTTTTTACAAATAAAATTAAAGAAATAATGATTTTTTTAAAATAATGCTTTAAATTTCTTTGCTTTCCATATATAAAATTATAAAATTATTCGAAACTATTCTAATAATTCTAACTACTTCATGGTAGTATAAGTAAACAATTTAATAAACAACTGGAAGAAAATAATATAATTTAAACATTTACACTCAGCAGTTCTTAATCCTGCTCCTCGCGACCATTCGCTCTGCATATTTTGTATGTCTCTCTTTATGTTTACCTGATTCAAATCACCAGCTTGTTAGAAGAGAGCTCCTTGAATGAACTTTGTTCCAATTGACATGGTCCCTACATAGTGTTCACTGCTCTCTACTCCCTGCACACGGGAAATCGGCTGAAGTTTACTGCACTTAAGAACACCACTACCTGCAGCATCTTCACACACAGACCAAACTTACTACAGAAGTGTGAAGGGTTATTTAACTGTAATCATGAAATTTGAATAGTAGTCACATCTCACACACTTTAATGTTCTTTGAACTGGAATTATGGCGCAATATCCTGTGATGTCCACTTCGCAGGCACTTACGGTCAAATGGAACAAACCTCTGAAGCAATAAGAGAAACATACAAAATGTGCAGAGCGGGGGTCAACAGCAGAAATTTTTATAAATGTGTGTGTGTGTGTCTATATATATATATATATATATATATATATATATATATATATATATATATATTACACACACACACATGTATACACACACATATACAGTATATATTAGTGGAGATGATGGTTAGTGAACATGTCAGTGGTTCTTAAAACTGGTTAGTTAGCAAACTTTTTTTAATATATATATATATATATATAAAGATCAGGATTAGTACTTTTCATGTTGAATCTTTTTATGCTGTTCCCACACCCCTCCACCCCGTCATTCTTTAAATCTAGACTAGACTAGTCAACAACTCTCAAAGATATTCAGTGTCCCTTTTGTTCCATCTGTCTCATTTGCATACACAGACACTGCAGGCCAGTCAGCCTCCTGCTATCTGAATTGAGCCTTTGGTGAATGGCAGTGAATGAAAGTGTGAGAACATATGTGTGTGTGTGTGTATATATATATATATATATATATATATATATATATATATATATATATATATATTACACACACACACATGTATACACACACATATACAGTATATATTAGTGGAGATGATGGTTAGTGAACATGTCAGTGGTTCTTAAAACTGGTTAGTTAGCAAACTTTTTTTAATATATATATATATATATATAAAGATCAGGATTAGTACTTTTCATGTTGAATCTTTTTATGCTGTTCCCACACCCCTCCACCCCGTCATTCTTTAAATCTAGACTAGACTAGTCAACAACTCTCAAAGATATTCAGTGTCCCTTTTGTTCCATCTGTCTCATTTGCATACACAGACACTGCAGGCCAGTCAGCCTCCTGCTATCTGAATTGAGCCTTTGGTGAATGGCAGTGAATGAAAGTGTGAGAACAGAAAGAAAGAGAGAGCTGTACATTACTTCTGCCTCAATGGATATGAGGTTCCCACAATTGCCTGAATGCTGCCTTACACCCACTTCCGCCTAGTTTGGAAATAAAAACCTAGCTCTGGACAGTCCTATTGATTTTCTGCTGAAAACAGTCCCAATACTAAATCTGTCTTAGACCAACCGGTGTTAGAAAAATATGTTTAGACAATCAGTGAAAATTTTTTTAATGCCTAATAACAAATAGGCCTAAACACACATATACTATGAACCAAAAGAGGGGTTCGATACTAAAAAAGGAATTAAGGTCTAGAAATAAAAGTTATTGATATTACAGCCAGTTGTACTGTAATTTGTAATTTTTCTAATTATTAGTGCTACATTTTTTACCATGTTTAAATACTAACTGATCTCAAGTCATTCACTTTTTAATTAATTATGTATTTATTCATTTAAATTAACCTCAGTATGTCTGCAGGACTAGATCATTAACAGTTTTTATGCACCTATGTCTGCTCTGTCCATGGTACTGATGATTTATTATTTATTTTATTTTTTGCGGCCGGTAAACAATTGTTCTTTACAACCTTCAATTTTTTATTTAGTGGTTTGGGGGATCCAACATGGACATAATCATTCTGATCCTGTCAAACAGCAGATCAGTAGCATTCATTCACCCAACTACGGCAGAATTATTATTCCACAAGAGATTAAACATAAACCATTTTAAGAGTTTGGATAATGTAAAATACTGAGATGTTGGCTAAAGCACAAAGCACACACCTGGGATTGTAACTACTTACCTTAAGCATGCAATAATTATTTTATAACTAGGCCTGTCACAATAATCAATATATCGACTTATCGCGCAATATATGTACATTACCTCAATAATTTTTGATGACACAATATATTGCCCATTATATTTACTTAAAAATTAATGTCACCATGTTTTTTACATTCCACTTGCGCCTGTGTCTTT
Source organism: Sinocyclocheilus grahami (assembly GCF_001515645.1). Classification (NCBI taxonomy): domain Eukaryota; kingdom Metazoa; phylum Chordata; class Actinopteri; order Cypriniformes; family Cyprinidae; genus Sinocyclocheilus; species Sinocyclocheilus grahami. The sequence goes on from NW_015506928.1 coordinate 314,853, forward strand.
TGCAGCTTCTCATACATAATGTGGTGTAGTCATGAGATGCTAGTTCAATTGTGTTTTTCAGCAATAGTGTGCACCCTTAATGCACACTTAAGGGTGCAGGAATTGTGTTTTTCAGCAATAGTGTGCACCCTTAATTTACAGAGAAAAGGTCAGGGAAAAATCTGTAGATGGAAAAATCTCCATACAAGTTCTTTGTGCATTTTTCTTTTTTTCTACTAATTACTTTACACTTTTTGTTAGAAAATGTTTATTTACTATTTATTCAAGTTTTTTAAGGTATCTAATATTTTGATACTTAATTTCCATTATCTACATATTCTTAAAAATTAAAAGTGTGTACAGTCTTCTTGCATTATTATGCTGTTACATTATGATTATATATTCAGTGGCATAAAATGGTCTTTAAAATGACAATAATATGGCTTATCGCAATTATTTCTCTGGCAATATATCGCACAACAAAAAGTTGTTATCGTGACAGGCCTATTTATAACCCAGATTAGTACATAAATCTATTTTATATTGTATATCTAAAACCTCTGATAAAGAATTACGGGTAAAATAAAATATAGCAGCTATTAGTGCATATATCTGACCATTTCTGACTGTCTGTAATTCTAAACAGATTCTACCATTTTTTACGTAATAAAACTGGATGATAATGGATGAATCGTGAAACATAGGTGAATAGCCTAATGAATAATAATAATGATTATTTAAAAATATATCTTAAGAGTTTTAAATGCTACCGAGCATGGAGAAGATAAAATCCTTGGCGGTGTGTATTTCCAGTGCCCTCTGGTCATCATACTCTCGTTGGTCTTGTTTACTGAATTCATGGATGAGTCGGTTGAGCTCTTCGATCTTCATTCCGGACCTAAAATCAAGCTCATGACAGCACCACAGCTTGTGGGTGTTGTTTAAGCCGCCCGGTGTTGCGGTTGGACTGTTTCCCAGACTGGTAACGGATCCAGTCCGGCTGCTTTGAGTTGGGACCGCCATCTTCACACCAGAGGAACCGTCAGGGATGCGACGTTTCTCTTGGTTTCCCCACCTTTTTTAATACATCATGTGGTCTGGTCTTTATATGGAGTCGTGATGTCATGCAATCTAGTCCATACTTTCTTAGATTACAGAACAGCCCACTGCAAAATAAACTTAATAAATAAGTTGTGAGAAACCTTGTATATTTGCTCAGACAGATGTATATCACGCTGTTATGAAACATTGTGTTCCATTCCATAGTGAAAAAGATGGGGGGCGCTACTGTCTACTGGTAACAGCGGTGATAATAAATGCGTTCCGACAATAATAACAACAATAGCTAAATATTCTAATTTAAATTGCTATATTATATATGCTATATAATAATAATAATAAACAGAACGTGTGAAAAATCATGTTTACTGTGAAAAATATTTGTAATAGTGACCATTTAAGATGGTCCACTACTTACAGTCTAAGGAAAGATAAGATAAGGTAAGATAAGATAAGATAAGGTAAGATCATTGAAATCACTATAATTTGTAAAAACATTTATTTACATTATTTGCATTACATTCGTCAAAAAATACACTAAAGACAATTCTACAGTTACAATCAAACAAACAATTAGCAATAGGGCCTACATCTGTTACAATATTTATAAATCTTTGTTAACGTTAGTTAAGAAAAATACTACTGTTCATTGTTAGTTCGTGTTGGCTCAGGATCATTAAATCATATTTACAGATTAAACGTTTGATTTTAATAATGTATTACTAAATAATGAAATTACCATGAATTAAGATTAATAAATGCTTTCTTTTTCATTGCTAGCTCATATTGTTAACTGATGTTAACCTTATTGTAAAGTGTTACCCAATCATTTTTTCTAAATATCTGATCATAAAAGATCCTTTACATGCAGAAATAACAGGGCCTTATGTTTATTTATTCATTTATTTTCTCAATTCTACAAAGGGAAATCCTTACTTTATTCTTATTCACAGTGTCAGATGTGGCTATTTCTTTTTAAAGGGCCAACAGCTCTTCTCTTTACTAACGCAGATAATGCTGGTGTTTGTGTTATTCACTAAATCTGTCAGCTAGGCACCTAGCTATTGGGTGTCTATTTCCAGAAATTAGACTCTGGGGCCAGTTGCATAAATTAGTCTCTATATGTTAAGTGTCTTGTCTGACCAACTAACAGTTATCCAAGGGGTAATTATTCAGCTCAGACTAAACTATGTTTTTATGTAACCGAAAAAAAAAAAAAAGAAAACGAAAGAAAATGACCAGTGTTAAAGAAAAAAATAGATTAACTTGTAAGACTATTCTAAAGCTTTTAATGCAGCTGGCCTTTGAAGTATCTTTCCTGGTTAGAACCAGTTTCTGTCTGTTCTCTCTTCTGTCAAGATATGAATAGATGTCTTCATCTCTCAAAATAAGGCAGATCAGTTTGTAGAGAAGTGTGTTCGAATTACAATTAAACGTAAAGTTATTCTTCTTCTTCTTATTATTATTATTATGTTCAATCAAAATATGCATATTTGCTAATTAGTTAGCTAGGAATACAAAAGTATCTCATCATCACATTACATCTGGTCTGTCTAAATAGAGATTAGGGGCTGGGCTGGCAATCAGTGAACACTTGTGGTCTTTGCACTCGACCACATGCTTATATGACGTATTTCCTGTATTTGGCCCAAGTGTTCAAGTGAGGACGAAGACCACAAGTGTGTGCAAAACATTTCATTACCTGATGGGACACACTTATACAGTAGTGTTGTAAAAATGCAAGTGTTTACATAGCTTAATTTTTATTTTAAATACAATGCATTTTAAAATCAACTTCTGTCTGTTCAGTAGTACCTATAACATGACACAATTTAATTTGTGGTGCTTCTAATTAAGTAATAAATATCAGCTGCAAATGTTGTACAAAATAAATGCAACAATAAAACGTTCAACACTTAGTTTTTTCTACCTACACTGTAAAATCCAATAGTTTACCTTACTTAGATTTAGTTAGTTATCTTTACTTAGTTGTTATACTTACTAGGTTTTATTAAGTTACAGCTACTTTCAAGGCAAATAAAACAATTTACTTACTGTTTTGAGTGACACTTACTTAAAATATTCAAGTAGCCACAAAGGAACCAATGACATTAATAAACCAATGAGAGGCAGCAGTGCACTAATATGTTGCTAATGTGCAGCATAACAACAGCAGAAGAAGAAAAGAAAACGAGTCTTAATAGACTTTTCACTCATTTCCTCCATGTCTGCAGTTATCTTTCACTAGTTGCATTCACTTGTTTCCCAAAGTCATCTTGAATGTTGAATTCTCAATACAACTGAAATATTTGAAAGAACATCACATAAGCTAACTTCATAAATTGATGTTGATTTTCCTAAAATGTGTTTTTTTTTTAACTCCCCATTATAGTGATTAGCAGTCCCTTTGGTTGGGCACTTTGAACTTGGTTTACGTTACTATAATTATCTTCCTGTTGATGTAGTAATGCATTATGAAGTCAGAGTTATTTGATTTCAAAGGAAGAAAAGTAATAAATAGGTTGCTTTTAGTAAGTGACCTATCTTCTAATTAAAGCATTAGTGCATTAATTGTGTGTGTTCATTAGTCAACTTTATCAAAAACTTTTTCATAAAAACCCAGAGATGCTTTTTTTTGGCATTTATATAATTTTTGAATCGTGTTTGGTAACAGGCTAAAGTCACACACAGACTTAAACATTCAGCACGTGAACCACAACAATGGTAACAATTCAATTTAATTTATTTTAATTACTTGTAACAATAGCCATTTTATTTGCTCTTTTTGTTGTGCTGCTACTGACACAAGACAGCAAATAAAATTGTCAAATAAAATCAACAACTATAAAACAAAGCAACTGTATAATTTATTCATACCGCAATGCACTCTGGGAGTCAGTGAGTAGCTATACTAAGTCATGAGTAAACCTAAATGAAAGGATCAAGTACCCCCTACAGTTCTTTTTTAGTTACTAGAACTCTCGTGTAAGTAAGCTATACTAACTAAGCATCTGTCAGTACAACATACTATTGCTATTTCACTTTACTTAGTTTTTTCAAGGCAATCGGTTTGCATGCTTTTTTTAAGTAAGCCCAACTAATTAGATTTTACAGTGTAATTGTAATATCTAATTATTGTAGGGCCTATTAATATTTAACTTACATTGGAAAGGTTTCGTGACCTCTCGAGAGGTCTCGGCAAAAGGTCTCACGATTTATTCCAAAACATGATGGATGCATGATGGGATACACTAAGCATCCAATAGCGCTCCGGAGCTATGGATTTAGTGTTTGTGTAATTTAGTGTGCCGTCGGTGCAGACAAGTTAGCGAAACAAGTTATGGCAAAGGAAAATATAGATATGGAAATAATGTATAGCAAAGCAAAATTCAAATCAATAATAAAAAGGGAGGTAAATAAAAACTGGCAATCTTATTGGGATAATGAACAAAAGGGAAGGCATCTACACTTAATACAACCATTGGTAGGAAGAGGAAGGAATTCAAGTGGGAGAAGGAAAGAAGACTGTATTATTTCTAGATTAAGACTTGGACATACAGGTCTTAATTCAACAATGCATATAATAGGAAAACACCCTACAGGATTGTGTGATTGATGTGGTATTAAAGAAACAGTGGAACATGTACTCATTAAGTGTAATAGATATTCAGAGGAAAGAAGTAATCTGATAGAAGAATTTAAGAAGGAAGGTGTTCAACAATTAACATTAAAAAGCTTTTGAATCCAGTAGAAGGGGATAATTTATTAATAACATTATTAAATAGAACTCATTTAATGAATAGAATATAGATAGGCTATTGTTATTATTGTTGTTATTATTAATAATGATAGTAATGGTAGTGATAGTGATAATAATAGTATTAATAATAATAATAATATTGTTGTTATTTCTCCTCTCTGGACTGTGATGGACTTGGGCTGTAGATGGAGGAGCTGAACATGCAGCAACAATGAAAGCACGAGTCCTGAATGGTCTGGGGAGTAGGGATTTAGTGTCTCTGATCCATCACCACAGTAGATGGCGGTAATGCTCTTTTAAGAATGCGAACCGCCAATAAACTCAAAGAAGAACAAGAAGAAGAGTGTCGGCCAACGTCAACCCATGCCTTGTCCAAATACACACTTGTGGACAGGGGCGTAGATTACACTTGCTCGCACTTTTTCGGGCAAGTGTGTTCGCATAGAGGTTTTCTAGAGCCGGTGTGAATAAATATAGATTTAAGTTCAAAGAGACAGGATAGTCTGTGCATGATCTGATGTTTTATTCGGACCCAGAATAAGGCGAAGATGAACGTCCTGAGCGCTAAATGTTAATGCGTTTCATTCATACTCGAAGTCGGAGGTCGTATGAGGAAATTCCTAATATGGACAAAAGCGTCCAGCTATAGCTGTATGAAAACTGTTGTTTTCAGAAAAACAGAAACGTTTGGAAACATGAAGACTTTAAACATACGATTGCGACAATATGGTTTATTTGTGTTTGTCAAGTCATCTCCAGGTAATAAATAAAGTATATGAACAATGCAGTGCTAATTGACATAGCATTTATTACAGTATTGAAACTATTCTGCCTTATGTGATAAAAAAGTGTTTATTGGTTTATTGTCCAGCTGTTAAAAAAGGTTTATTGAGCAGCAAATTAGCATATTAGGATGATTTCTGAAGGATGTGACACTGAAGACTGGAGTAACGATGCTGAAAATTCAGCTTTGATCACAGCAATCATTTTAAAATATATTCAAATAAAAAGCAGTTATTTTAAATAGTAAAAATATTTCACAACATTACTGCTTTTGCTGTACTTTGGATCAAATAAATGCAGGCTTGGTGAGCAGAAGAGACTTCTTTATAAAACATTAAAAATCTTACTGTTCAAAAACTGTTGACTGGTAGGTTATATAGATTACAGAATATATATATATTATATAACATTTCTGTCCCCCTCACTTCTGAAATGATGGCTACGCCCCTGCTTGTGGGCTGCGTCCGAAACCGCCTACTTCTCTACTATATAGTAGGGGAAAAGCAGTAGGCGAGCGAATAAGTATGTCCGAATCCTTAGTATTCATAAAAGAGTAGGCGAGAATGGCAAAGGAACGCGTCCTGGCCAGGATTTCTATATTGCCTAAAATATCTAGGTTTTGGCTTTGTTTGCGTGTGCAGACCGATCGGTGTATGATATCAAAATACCTTGAGAGCATTTTGAAAGCATAAGGAACCGTCTGTATGGTATTTTGATATCATACACCGATCGGTCTGCACACGCAAACAAAGCCAAAACCTAGATATTTTAGGCAATATAGAAATCCTGGCCAGGACGCGTTCTGGGAAAATGGCACTTATGGTCACGCTAACTTAAACCGCCTACTTCTATATAGTAAGCGAAAAGCAGTAGCCGAGCCAATAAGTATGTCCGAAACCTCAGTATTCTTAAAAGAGTAGTCGAGAAGTTCCCGGATGTCCTACTGCTTCTGCCCAGCTTCTTGAGTGCTCGTCGATGGATACTATTCTATCCCAGGAGGCCACGCGAGAGGATACAACATAAAGAAGAAGAGGATGCGTCATAATCGAAAATGGCGGAAAATTTGGATGAGGGTGTTTACAAATGTTTGTATTACAAACCAAAAACACGGTTCCTTATTTTAAATTCGCATTTGTTGAACTACTTTAGAACAAGTTGTTGAAAGTGTAAAGATGCTTGAAAGTTGTTGAAAGTGTAAAGTTGTGATGTTGCTGTAAAAACACGTTTTATTATGTATAGCTAACAGGGGGGCTCCAGGAAGCACATGCACATCTAAAAGTAGATTTACATACATTTTAAACCATATACATCTTAAATATGACTACTAAATGTCTATTTAATATCTGGTAGGAAAATCTTCGATATGAATTTCATAGAAGTATGTCTAATAGGTCCTAGATATGAAGTAGACATCTGAGTGATGTATTTGTGTGTTATTGTGTAGTACAATTCACTGTTGTCAGCACTGTTTGCAATAGATGAATGTTAGCAATGTAAATAAATTTCCATAAAGTAACCAAATATAAGTAATCTATTTTATTTGTCCATTAGTACTGTTGAAAAATTTAGGAACATTTGTGTTAGATAAAAAGCTACTTAACACATCATCAACTACCTCAAAATGTAAATGTAGTTTTGAACACACAAATCTCAGCGGTAACTTGACTCTTGTCTGGATGTTACAGGGACAGCTGAGCACACACTTCTGCTTATCCGGCGGAGAGCAGCTAAAGAAGCCCTCTTCACCAGAAAGTGGAATGCTGCCATCAAAGGCTTTGAGTGAGTATACTACAGAAATGAATAAAACTTCTTTTAAATCTTAAGTTGTAGTTTATTTTAATTATTGTAATTTCGAACAGAGTTATCACAGCACTTTTCTGATTCTTGATTCCTGTGCATTTGCTGCAGAGCTTTTGTGGTGGAGCAGAACCTGCAAGGAAAGGTGATGTGAAATTTTGTGTCCATTTGTGAAAAAAAGGGAAAACCTGAAACAAAAATATAAATAAGATAATTCTGTTACTTCTAATACAGAAATCAAATGACATTGTGCTGTTAAAATGACTGCTTTTGTATTATATTTGTGTCTTGGTGGGATCTGAAATGTCTGCAGACTGGTGTGAGCAGTGAGGATGGAGAAGTCCACAGCAGCATCCTGGAAATGGTCCAGTGCCATGGATGAGACACTCCATCACTCCACCTCTTACTGTCTCATCTGGACCAGATGTCGCTGTGGTCTCTTCATCCTCAGTGACCCCAGAGCCAGCGAGAGCATCTAGAGAAAAAACAAAAGACACTGAGGATGTGAGTTTGGTCAAGTTTGTCCTGCTGGCTTGTTCATACAAAATCAGTAAATGAAACCTGAGTTTCAGAAGCTTTAAAAGCATCATCAAATAATGTCATGAAGCTTCTGAAAGTCAGTCTCCCATCGACTGATATTGTATGAACAGAAACCAGCAGGACAAACTTACCTAAAATCAACTTTTGTGTTCAGAAAAACAAAACAAGTATTGAACTGAGGCGAGTAAATAATGATTGAATTTATGTTTGGATGAACTAACCCTTTAAACCCCCCAAATATAAACTGTATGAAATATATGTAAGCATTTAAGAAATAAGCAGCTTTATTGAGCGTTTGCCCAAGACACAAAAAATCACATTTACATTTATTTGTTTGGAAGACACTTTTATCCGAAGTGACTTACAGTGCTCTTATTACAGGGACCCCAATCCCCCAGCAGCCACCTGGAGTAAAGAGCCTTGCTGAAGGACACACTGGTGGTGACGACTGCGGAGATCGAACCAGTAACCTTCTGCTGACCAGTGCAGTGCTTTAGCCCACTACACTGCAAAAGTAATGAAGCTATGACTGAAATGAAATGCAGCTAATACAACATTAATTGTAAAATGTTTTACAGATAGTCGTGCTCATGGAGAGCAGCACACAAATGTTTGGAGCAGACAGAGAGACAGTCAGATTGTCCCGCACATGTTCTCCTGCTTTTATTCAGGGTTGTGTGGATCAGGAGCATCATCATGGTCTTCCTCATCCTCTCTGTGTGCTCAGACAGTAGCCTCGATGCCCCTTTCTCATCCATGATCAGATTCAGTCTGACTGCAGCAGTGAGGGTCGTGATGGACGGCAGAGACAGCTGAAGGTGGACACGGTGGTCTTCATCAGAATAAAGCTGCAGAACTGTCTCAGCTGTGTTGAGATGCAGTAGATGTGGGTTCACCGTCTGTAAATACATGATTGTTAGAACAATGTTTGAATAAAGCTTTGTTTCATGTGTCGATGACTTGTATTTGTTTATTGTCATGGTTACTTTTATTTATTTTTTACTCATTTATTCATGTTTCCTGTTTTCAGTAAATAAAATATAATTGTTTCATTAACTTGTGCATTAATTCATTACTTGACTGAAAATGTAGATGTATTCACCTTGGATGCGTTTGTCTAGTGTGTAGTCATGCATAGCTATGGCATATGACAAAACAAATTACATTTTGCTAAATATTGTTCATAAGTGTTGGGGTGGGCTAACAATGCATTCTGGGGTAATCTTAAGTAGTAATATTTACATTTTTCGAGTGTAAAATTAATAAGTCTTCTCCAAAGGCGAGATCTAGCAGCTGATCGACGTCTCCTTTGTGCAGATATTACAAATATTGCAAACGCTGAGGAAAACTACTAGGTAGGGTTGTGGAGTTACTGATACTATGAGGTGTTAGTGCACATGTCGATCTTATGTTCTTTTTTTATTAATACTGCAGAACTTATAATTACATACAAGCTCAGGGAAAGATGGTAGTATCTTTAACAATGAACAATCATAATGACAAAAAGCAGAAAACATAAATATAATGGGTTTGCATACATTATATGCACAGAAAAAAAGGCACAATGACAAGGTTAAATATTTTTGAATAATAATATTCATATAATCAATGCATCAAAATATTGCATTTGTTGTTATTTATAAGCCGGAGGGATGAAACGAGAGAAATTCAACATGAAAAAGAGGAAAACGAGTTTTAAGCCGGTTTTGTTTATGGATGAAAAAGTTTGCACATAAAATAAAGTAACAACATATTCAAGAGCTAACGATTTTGGGTTTTAGTAATAAATAATAATATATATTTAAGGATTAAACTGTGGGTCATATTAGTAGGGTTAAAAATATAAAAAAAAACAAAATGTATTGGTTATACTACAATCACAATAAAAGGGCAGCTGTTTCTTCAACAAGACCACAAAATGAGTAAATTTCATAAACATCAAAATATTTACAGAGATCAATTAAACCTGTCGCTCGTATCTGTTGCGATAGATCACATGATAATGCCAACATGGCGGATGATGCCTGGATCGCATTCATACTTAACGAGATTTGGCTGTAGAGTACCTACACTTTTACCGTGCGTTCACACCGCCGCCGTCGACAAAAAAAAACTATTCAAGATAAACCCAAGTTAAATGTCTATTGAAAAACAAGCAGTTTTCAAATCATAATACAACATGTTGAACTGGCAGGCAAATGTAGAAATTCAACTGTATAGAAATAGCACGCTCTAACAGAGTGGCCGGAATTCATTCATTTTCAATGTGAGCTGGTATCGAGCAGCGGCGCGGCGCGACTTGGACGTTGAGGGCGTTGACCACTTGACTACTTATATGACGTATTTCCTGTATTTGGCCCAAGTGTTCAAGTCAGCATGAAGACCACACGTGTGTGTCGAACTTTTCATTACCTGATGGGACACACTTGTAGTGTTGTAAAAATGCAAGTGTTTACATAGCTTTATTTTAATTTTAATTTTAAATACTTTGCATTTTAAAATCAACTTCTAAATGTCTGTTCAGTAGTCCCTATAACATGACAATTTTAATTTGTGGTGCTTCTAAGTGATAAAAAGCAGTTGCAAATGTTTATTGGCGGTTGGCAAACCAACTTGTAGGTGCATTACCGCCACTGACTGGACTGGAGTGTGGAACAGAATACGTGCTTATGGGATTGACATAATGCAAGAAAAAATTTAATAATCATCACATTATTAATAATAAAAAACAAAAATAAATAAATCACAATATTACTATTTAAATATATTTTAAAATGCAATTTCTTCCTGTGTGTAACACAGTTCGTAGTCACGGGAATAAGGAGGCGGGAACCGGTGAACATCTAAATACTTTAATAAAATAAACAAACACAAAATGAAAGTAAAGCGGCAGGTCCTCACAGACGACTGCCGCACACAAAACACAAAATAAAATCCAGGCCTGGTCCTCTCTCGTCCAACACTGTCGTCACTCCTCCTTTTATCCTCAGGTTACTTATGTAACCATGGTTCCCTGAGTAGGGAACGAGACACTGCGTCCTCTAGGGTTCGCTATGGGGGAACGCTTCGTCGGAGCCCTGTTCAAGAGGCGACTCAAAGAAGCCTCTAGTCCAGACCATCAGCAAGGTGGTCACTATGAAGCAATAGAACCAACCAAACATATAGGTCCAGCATAGGAGACTGAAATGCAGGAAAATTCCTGCTCAGACCGAGATGGACCAGGACCCCTATGCTGTTCGGGCTTAGACCTGGACCATCGTGAAATGAAGGACTGAAGGCCGCTGAGCGCGCCTCTGCCTCCCTGAACTTCTCGACCACCGTCTCAATGGAGGTAACCAAAAATATTCGGAAGGCAAAACTGGCGCATCGAGAAGAAAGCCCCTTTCTTCCATCCCGATATCTGCCAGGTTCACCCACAGATGTCTCTCAATACCTACTATAGCTGCCATGCTTAGTAGCACAGAGAGTGAGATCTGTGGTGTGGCGAAACTAAGCTACCTCATCAGGTCTTTATCCAGATGGCAAGGAGGGAGTTTTAAGAGAGGATGTCTCACCCATAGAAAGATAGCTAGCCAGTTGTCTTTTTTACAGGGGCATCCTCTCATAGTCGTTTCCGCGCATCACCTCGATGTTGGCATAACTCGTATACTAGAATCAATGAATGCGTAAGAAAGATAACGCTGAAAACTCACCATACGCAGAGCAGGAGGATTGGGAAGGCTCAGCCTCAGCTTCTTCGCCATCCTGCTCTTTTTCTCCTGCTCTTACCGGGCCGAACCCAGCAGAGCACCGGCCCCTGGATCAAACGATGTTAAAGAAATAACATCATCCTCCAGCAGCTTACTCTTGTCCACAGCCGATGAGCGCGAGAGGGAAAACCCCTTTTTAAACTCATCAGCCGGATCCACTTGCTATCCCCACAAGCCCATCATCCTCTGTGCCTCAGCAGCGGTGGGTCCTGAGCCACGGGAAGCAGATGGCTGCCCCACTTTCCTCGAAAAGAGAGACAAACGAGAGCGGAGCTTTTCATTAAAATATGCTCACAATGAACGTGGATTGCCCCCTCAAGGACATCGCGTGCGTGCTCTTTGCCCAAACAAGCAACGCAGAGATCGTGTGTGTCATCAGGTGTCAAATAACGACGACGCGGATGCACACACCCTCTAAACGCGTTGCTAGTGCTCGCCATAATGATAGGAATGTAGATCGCTCTTACCATGGAAATTGCACACTTCAAACAAAACTGTCAGTGAAGACGAAGAAGAGAATGACATGTTCTCCTGGCGCCTATTTATACTATAATCGCACTGGTAGTGATGTCATGGGCTGTCGCCGGCCAACGTGTTGTTGGTGTTTTTTCAATGTATGCTTCAGACACGGATCACGATGAGGTGTTCCCCATAGAGGACCTTGAAAGGGAACTTTAATAATGAAATAAACACAAAATAGCACGACAGCCCCTCGCGGACGACTGTCGCACACAAACAGAACCAGAACACAAAATAAAATTCAGGCCTGGTCCTCTCTCGTCCAACACTGTCGTCACTCCTCCTTTTATCCTTCCGGAGCTCCTCCGTGGGACTCAAGACTATGAATCATAGATGCCTGAAGCATGTAAATGCATTAGCATTTACTCCACCGGCCTCTCGTCACACTGTGATTTCAAAGCTGAATTTTAAGCATCATTACACCAGTCACATGATCCTTCAGGAATCATTCTAATATGCTGATTTGCTGCTCAAAAAACATTTATAATTATTATTATTATTATTACTATTATTATTATTATTATTATTATTACTACGTTGAAAACAGAGTAGATTTTTTTCAGGTTTCTTTGATGAATAGAAAGTTCAGAAGAATGGCATTTATCTCAAATAGAAGTCTTTTGTAACATTATAAATGTCCTTATCATCACTTTTGATCAATTTAAAGCATCCGTGCTAAATTAAAGATATTACTACTTAAGGGTATGCATTACTACTCTAAGGTACTAATATGTTCCTATTAGGGGTAAAAAAAAAAAGGTACAAAGGTGTCCTTTTTAGAGTCAGTGACAAGCTGTTGTACCCTAAAAGGTAAAATTTTGGACCCTTTTTTTATGTGTGGCCTGGATGTGTGAGATTTCCCTGCCTGAAATTGCATCCCAGTCCAGCCCTGCTGCACACTGGTGGTGGTTGAGGAGATTCCCCCTTCTATGTAAAGCGCTTTGAGTGCCCAGAAAAGCGCTATATAAATGTAAGGAATTATAATTATTATTGTTCTCTTTTTTTAGCCATAATTTTTTTCCTAACCATGTAAAAACTGAAAAAAATTGCCCTTTTATGGCAATAAACTTCACACTAAACTTTATAAACTTTACAATTACATTGATTACAATATAAATTGTTTAAGTGGAAATAGGTGGGTATACAATGTTGAGAATTATAACAGATGAACAATAATTCATTGCTCATGCATATTTAGCAGGTTGAGTACCAATTTATACAGTATGTTCCAAATCCTGACACAAAATGTTAGGTTATTTTCAGCCTACAAGTACTATCTGATTGGCACATTGTTTGCTTTTTCATCCATAAATGTAAAAGTTGTGGAGATGATTAACATCATGAAGAAACAATAAAGGAGGTTCCAGACATGCTCCATTTACAGTGCATTAAATATATAAAGAAATGATAAATAGCAATGTTTTATATATTTTATTTAATCAATTGTTTATTTAACATTATTGACAAGGGAAGGTCTGAGAAATAAAAACAAATAATAGTTAGAATCTGAGTAATGTGTTATTTATGAAAATATTTGGGTCAACAATATTGTGATTGGCCCAAATGTCATATCGCTTCGACATGATTGGCTGTGCAGTTCAACAAAGCTCAACTGTAACCCAAAGGTTGCGGGTTCCAATCTCGGTACCAGCAGGGACTGTAGGTGGGAGGGTAAATGTACTGCGCTCTCTTCCAACTTCAATACAACGACTGTGGTGAGACCCTTGAGCAAGGCACCGAACCCACAACTGCTCCCCATGGTGCCACAGCAAAAAAATGGCTGCCCACTGCTCTCTCTCTCTGTGTGTGTGTGTGTGTGTGTGTGTGTGTGTGCTTCTCTACTCACTGCTGTGTGTGTGCACTTGGATGAGTGAAATGCAGAGCACAAATTCCGAGTATGGGACACCATACTTGGCCACATGTCACCTATCTTCAGCTGTCCATCACTTAGTCACTATCGTTTTAAGGTGAGGGGGGAAACATGTAAAACAATCAAATATTACATATTCTGTGGCAAAAAATAAAAATAAAAACAAACAAATTAATAAATAAATAAAAACATCAAATGGAAGTAAACATTATATCAAAGGACCACAAAGTGGGATCAGGGATTTTTAAATCTTTTAATACTCAGAACTAAATTGGCATGAGAAATATTTAATGTTAAAGGAAGTAACTTTTTTGTAAAATGCATGCTATAATGAACATTCAAACATATTTATAGTTTATATGTGCATACTCAGAATGTTTGCTTCAGTCTGCACTTGGTTTCATGAGCGTACGTGCACAATAACTATGGCTGGAAATAATCCCGAATGAGATAACAATTACTTCATGTCTTTCATGGCGATAATCCCTCCTCAGCCTCCTTGGGTTTTACACTGCTGACACTGACAGTCTGGGATTATAACTGAAGCACTATCAATGATTAATATGCCTGAGAATCTTTTCCTTTTGATTAAATCTCTTTTTAATGATAAACATTCCTGCCCAATTGTAAGTACTGTATATTATACTGTTACTAAGACTTTTAATTGTATTGTTTATTTGATTGATTATGCTGATTATTTATTAGTACTCCAGTTACAATGTGCAAATGCAATTGTTTTATAAACTCAATTATAATTATATTTTTGACTCTGATTTTGCTACATATGCTGACATTTCTCACCCTGTAAATCTCAACCATTGTCTCAATTTATCTGGATTAGATAAATTAAACATGACTTGTTTATTCACAAGCCCCTCTAAATAGACCTCAGTTTTCAGCACGTGACTTGATCCTGACAAAAGTGTTGCTCCTCGTGTCCAAAGTGTCAGTGCCTAGTAATCTCCCCCAGTGCTGACCAAGGGAACCAACCCAATCCGCTCAGGCAGGTATAGCACCTGCATTAAGCATGGCTAGGTATCTGTTTGTATCCATCTGTCTATTTGGGAAAGCTGGAGAATGGGTGAAGGGGATTTTAGCTATAACCCTGCTAACCTGATTAGTTGGGCAATACACATCCTGGGTACAAATACCAGCTCCTCCCCACTGCTCTTTCTATCCTCAAGCTTCAGACCTCACATATTATTCGAAATCATCACTACCAGGTATGAAATTCATAATGGGTGTAGAATTTAAAGGACCCACTGGTGGGTGTTATTTGGGACATAGGGTATAACAATGAGTGATTTAGATTTTATGTCACCGTTATGTATATTGGAAAGACTTGATTAAGACTGCAGGTTTACTAGATGATATATGAAGAAAATTATTGTAAAGTATAGCTTGAAGGACTTTTTATGTAATAAAAGCCAGTGACTAACATGCAATGATTGTTGAAGTTAGGTTTATATTACAAAATGGTATTTTATTATTTAAGCATTAATCTTTTGCTTTTTTATTATTGTGTTCAAGTTTCTAAACAACTATGAGCCCAAAACATATCGTCTTCAAGAAAATATCCAAGGACAAGTCGGTAAGTTAACATAACTACACAGGTGGATATATATAGTACATTAATATAGTAATTTTAAAAAGAAAATATCTGCCTTTTCTTTTTTTCTTCAAAAGGTCATTGAAACAAGGACCTTAAATATTCATAGTCAACATCAGGAAGATTAACTAATTACTAGCCGCTTTATTTTCTGTTCATTTTCTGTAAAGTTTTTGCAAATCTGTTACCTAATTTGAGTTATGCGTAAATAGAGTTTATACCCTGATTTGTATGATTTAATGATTTTGAAGCAATAACAATTAAATACAATTGAATACACCAAATTTGAAAAGTATATTTCAAAAGAAAAAGAAAAAAAAACTGTTAAACAGTTAAAGATGCTCCCTAGTCATTGCTAGCTTGGGACATTTGTTGGTTTGTAGTTTAATAAACTACAAAAATAGATTAAAGGGAAAAAAAAGTTTGTTTGTTTGTTTAATTTTTGTTATAGTAACATGAATAATAAGCTTTTACAAATTAGTTAATGTGATGATTTGAGAAAAATTTGAGAAAATGAAAATAATTTATTCAGTTGTTTTTCTTCTGTAGAAAAGGTCCAAATGTTAAATCTTGGTTGTCACAATTTAAAGTAGTGCTGTCAAAAGATGAATCGCGATTAATCTCATCCAAAATAAATGTTTTTGTATGCATAATATATGTGTACTGTGTATATTTATTATATATATATATAAATACACACTCATGCATGTGTATATTTAAGAATTTTTAAAATATTTTTATATGAAATGTATTTATATATAATATAAATTATATGAATATATGAACATAATAAATATACACAGTACACACGCGTATATTATGTAAACAAAAACTTTTATTTTGGATGTGATTAATCGTGATTAATAATTTGACAGCCCTAATTTAAAGGAATGTTAAGTTGGTCAAGCAAGCACGTTTGAGCTTCCATTACTTTCTTTATATAACCATATTTATTATGGTTATACTAAATTAAAATGTGACCATGTCTCTACAGACAACTTGTATGAAACTCCTTGATTCATATGGATTTATTTTACAATGTCTTTATGATTTTTTTTTCTTCTGAAGTGTTAAAGTTTTATCTGAACGCACTTGCAATGAGAGGACAGAAATCTGTCAGGTTTCATTAAAAATATCCTCATCAAAGACGAACGAATGTATTATTGGTTTAGAACAACATGAGGGTAAGTAAATGATGACACAATTTAAATTTTTGGTTGAACTAATAATTTCAAGGGAGTTAACAAAGCAGACATCCAATGGACACAAGAAGCATTGATGTGTTCTTGTCTTTTATATCATTCTTAACGTCCTCACAGAACTTCAAATTAATAAAAGCATTCATATCATCAAAGAACTGTTTATAACATCAACCTCCAACTTTCATCCTGTAATTCTGACAATTCCAACATGGCGTGAACACACCATTTGTGATCCTGAGTGGTGCATTCTCCAGACTCACTTTACTAATATATATATATATTTGGGAGAAACCAGGCTCAGTCGGGGGGCCAGTTCTCCTCTGGCCAGATGAACCAGCAGGTTGATCCATGCTGCAGCAAAGTTAAATTGTGCAGAGGGCTCATCTGGTTCCGTGGTCTTGTCCCGATGGTCGTCTAGGAGACAAGGTATTCACTGGGGATCCGTCTCTGGGGCTCATCTAGTTGTCCTGGTCTCCGCTGAAATTCAGGGCTGTAGAGGTCGTCTCTAGGTGTTGATCCACCATCTGGGCTGGATACGAACTGGATCTGGTGGCTACGGTGACCTCGGAATAAGATAGAAACAGACTAATATTAGCGTAGATGCCATTCTTCTTATGATGTAACAAGCACATTGTGTGTTATTGGAAGTGTTCACAGTTCCGGTTGACCTAATTAATGCAGCCTAACAATCCTTTAATGGATTTGAGTAATAGAAATGTGTAAGTGTGTTATGTGTAAGCCAGATTAAAGAGATGGGTCTTTAATCTAGATTTAAACTGACAAAGTGTGTCTGCCTCCCTAACAGTGTTAGGTAGATTATTCCAGAGTTTGGGTGCTAAATAGGAAAAGGATGTGCCGCCCACAGTTGATTTTGATATTCTAGGTCTTATCAAATTGCCAGAGTTTTGAGAGCGCAGCGGATGTGGAGGACTGTAATACGATAAGAGCTTGCTCAAGTACTGAGGTGCTAAACCATTCAGGGCTTTATAGGTAATTAACAGGATTTTTAAATCTATACAATGTTTAATAGGGAGCCAGTGCAGTGTTGACAGAACCGGGCTAATATGGTCATACTTCCTGGTTCTAGTAAGAACTCTAGCTGCTGCATTTTGGACCAGCTGGAGTTTGTTTATTAAGCGTGCAGAACAACCACCCAATCAAGCATTACAATAATCTAACCTTGAGGTCATGAACACATGAATTAACGTTTCTGCATTGGGCATTGAGAGTATAGGTCGCAATTTGGATATATTTTTGAGATGGAAAAATTCAGTTTTACAAATGCTAGAAATGTGGCTTTCGAAGGAAAGATTGCTATCAAATAGCACATCTAAGTTCCTAACTGATGATGAAGAATTGACAGAGCAGCCATAAAGTGTAAGACAGTGTTCTAGGTTATTACATGTGGAGGTTTTAGGTCAGATAATTAACACCTCTGTTTTTTCAGAATTTAGCAGTAAGAAATTACTCGTCATCCAGTTTTTAATATCGACTATGCATTCCATTAGCTTTTCAAATTGGGATGTTTTGCCGGGCCACAAAGAAATATAGAGCTGAGTGTCATCAACATAACAGTAAAAGCTAACTCCATGTTTCCTGATGATATCTCCCAAGGTTAACATGTAAAGTGTGAAAAGCAACGGTCCTAGTACTGAGCCTTGATGAGGTACTCCATACTGCACTTGTGAACGATATGATACCTCTTCATTCACTGCTACGAATTGATGGCGGTCAGATCAGTATGATTTGAACCATGCTAATGCACTTCCACTAATGCCAACAAAGTTTTCTAGTCTATTCAAAAGAATGTTGTGGTCGATAGTGTCGAACACAGCGCTAAGATCCAGTAGCACTAATAGAGAGATACAAACATGATCCGATAATAAGAGCAGGTCATTTGTAACTCTAATGAGAGCAGTCTCAGTACTATGATACGGTCTAAATCCTGACTGGAAATCCTCACAGATACCATTTTTCTCTAAGAAGGAATATAATTGTGAGTATACTACCTTTTCTAGTATTTTTGACAGAAAAGGGAGATTCGAGATCGGTCTGTAATTAACTAGATCTTTGGGGTCAAGTTGTGGTTTTTTAATGAGAGGCTTAATAACAGCCAATTTGAAGGTTTTGGGGACATATCCTAAAGACAATGATGAATTAATAATAGTCAGAAGAGGATCTATGACATCTGGAAGCACCTCTTTTAGGAGCTTAGATCGAATAGGGTCTAGCATACATGTTGTTGGTTTAGATGATTTAACAAGTTTATAATATTCTTCCTCTCCTATAGTAGCAAATGAGTGGAATTGTTACTCAGGGGATCTATAGTGGATCTGATGTGATACTGTAGCTGATGGCTGCATGGTTACAATTTTATCTCGAATAGTATCGACCTTGGAATTAAAGTAGTTCATAAAGTCATTACTGCTGTGCTGTTGCGAAATGTCAATGCTTGTTGGTGCTTTATTTTTCGTTAATATAGCCACTGCATTGAATAAATACCTGGGGTTATGTTTGTTTTCTTCTAAAAGAGACGAAAAGTAATCAGTTTTTAATGCTTTTCTGTAGGATAGGGTACTTTCCCGCCATGCGAATCGAAATACCTCTAGTTTTGTTTTCCTCCAGCTGTGCTCCATTTTCCGGGCTGCTTTCTTTAGGGCGCAATTGTGCTCGTTATACCACGGTGTCAAACTGTTTTCCTTAGTCTTCCTTAAGCATTAAGGAGCAACCGTATCTAAAATGCTAGAAAAGAGAGAGTCCATAGTTTCTGTTACATCATCAAGTTTTTCTGAGCTATTGGATATGCTAAGAAATTGACATAAATCAGGAAGATTACTTACAAAGCAGTCTTTTGTGGTAAATGTGATGGTTCTACCATACTTGTAACAAGGAGTAGAATTTACAGTTTTAGCTATCTGGAGTTTACACAAGACTAGATAATGGTCTGAGATGTCATCGCTTTGCTGCAGAATTTCAACACCGTTAACATCAATTCCATGAGACAGTATTAAATCTAGTGTATGATTTCGACAATGAGTAGGACCTGACACTTGTTGTCTAACCCCAATAGAGCTCAAGATGTCTAGAAATGCTGATCCCAGTGCATTTTTATCATTAACAACATTGATATTAAAATCACCAACAATTAAGACTTTATCTGCAGCCAGCACTAACTCTGATAGAAAATCAGCAAATTCTTTAATAAAGTCTGTATGGTGCCCTGGTGGCCTGTATACAGTAGCCAGTACAAACATCAGAGGGGATTTATCATTAACACTTGTTCCCTTTCAGTCGGTCACTCCGAGTCACGTCGGTGACAGATGAATTGAGATCTCGCTTAGAGAGACCAATCCACTTTGAGTGTAAACTAAACGAGCCAATGCATGTTGGCATGCGATGATTGCAAAATCTCGACGAGAGAGTGGTTTTCTCTGTCCCTGGGTCCCAGGAGGGCACGGAGAGTCGTGGACGGACTAGCACCGGACCACACTCATCCTCCTCCATCACCAGCAGGCAGCAGCGGGCGGTTCAAGAGCGTCAACAAAGGCCCTACTCACACACCCTCTGCCAAACTGTGGAACGAGGTAAGCACACTCAGACCCCTCTTTGGTCCGCTCACAAGCCGCCTGAGTTGGGTTCCTGCATTCCACCTGGCTGCCCCACTGCAGGTACGGCGGTTGTTCCGCTGGTCCCGCTTGCACGGTATCTGGGTGCCTGGCTAAGGCTACCCAACCTGTGTCATTGGCTTCTGCGAACCATCAGCCTCGGCTGTGCGATTCAGTTTGCCCGGCATCCCCCCAAGTTCAGTGGGATCTGCTTCACGACAGTGAAGGTGGCCGATACTCCTGTCGTACATGCGGAGATCGCAGTCCTACTGGCGAAGGATGCGATAGAGCCGGTCCCTCCAGCCGATATGAATACAGGGTTTTACAGCCCTTGGTTCATTGTACCCAAGAAAGGCAGTGGGTTACGACCAATCTTGGATCTGCGTGTCTTGAACCGGGCCCTTTGCCGGTTACCGTTCAAGATGTTGACGCAGAAACGCATCTTTGGGTGCATCCATACCCGAGATTTGTTTGCAGCAATCGACCTGAAGGATGCGTACTTTCATGTGTCGATCCTTCCACGCCGCAGACCATTTCTGCAGTTCGAAGGGCAAGCATATCAGTACGAGGTCCTGCCCTCTGGGCTGTCTCTGTCACCCCGTGTCTTCACGTAAGTTGCGGAGGCAGCCCTTGTCCCCTGCTTGTTCCCCTCCTCTGTTTGCCTCTCCAGAAACCTCTCACTGCCAGTTGTTCTACTCCCTGACCGAGGGAACACTCGGCATGGACGCACTGGCACACAGCTGGCCACGGGGCTTGCACAAGTATGCGCTTCCCCCAGTGAGCCTTCTCGCACAGATGCTGTGCAAGGTCAGGGAGGACGAGGAGCAGGTCCGGCTTGTGGCGCCGTATTGGACAGCCCCTCCTTGGCAGATTCCTCTGAGGAAGGATCTACTGACTCAGAGACGGGGCACCCTGTGGCACCCGCGTCCAGACCTCTGGAAACTTCATGTCTGGTCCCTGGACGGGACGCGGAGGTTCTTGGTGACCTACCCCAAGAGGTAGTTGACACCATCACTTCGGCGAGGGCACCATCTACGAGACACGCTTATGACTCTGAAGTGGAACCTGTTCATCGAGTGGTGTTCTTCTCGTCAGGAAGACCACCGGAAATACCAGATCGGGGTCATGCTTTCCTTTTTGCAGCAAGGGTTGGAGTGAAGGCTGTCTCCCTCCACCCTTAAAGTCTATGTCACTGCGATTGCTGGTAAGCATGACCCTGTTGAAGGGAAGTCGGTAGGGAAGCATGATCTGGTCATCAGGTTCCTTAGGGGGGCGAGAAGGTTAAATCCTCCTCGGCCCTCCTCTATACCCTCTTGGGACCTGTCTCTAGTGCTCAAAGCACTACAGCAGGGCCCATTTGAGCCTTTGCAGTCAGTCGAGCTAAAGTTTCTTTCAATGACAACTCTGCTCCTGCTTGCACTGGCCTCCATCAAGAGGGTAGGGGACCTGCATGCTTTTTCGGTTGACGATTCATGCCCAGAGTTTGGGCCGGCTGTCTCCCAGGTAATCCTGGGGCCCCGACCCAGCTATGTGCCCAAGGTTCCCACTACTCCCTTCAAGGATCAGGTGGTGAGCAGGAGGCGGACGCAGCCCTAGCTTTGCTCTGTCCCGTCCGAGCCTTGAGATGCTACGTAGACCGGACACAAAGATTTAGGACCTCATACCAGCTCTTTGTCTGTTACAGAGGCCGGCAGAAAGGGAATGCTATCTCTAAGCAGAGGATGGCCCACTGGATTGTGGATGCCATCACCCTGGCTTAACAGGCACAGTGTGTGCCCTGCCCATTCAGGTTGCAAGCTCACTCTACTAGGAGTGTTGCATCCTGCATCGCTGACAGATATTTGTAGAGCTGCGGGCTGGGCGACCCCCAACACGTTAGCTAGATTCTATAGTGTAGAGGCACTGAGAGGCCCCGGTTTAGTGTCGGCTTGCTAAAACTGATCCTGAGTGTCCATACTGTAGGCCCTGTTGAGCTCCTCCGTCTCCTCGGCAGCCAGATGTGGCTGAACGTCCGGTGCCAGGCCCTCACTCGCTGAATCCATGAGAACCGGTAGAGGGCTGGGTTCCATATGTAGAGGCCTAAGTGGTTCCCATATGTGTAAAGTCCACAGTATAGCCTCAGAGCCCGTGTTTCCCCGGTAGACTTCTGCCATTTCCATGAGGGTTACAATCACCTCTAATCTTCCGTATGCACCTAAACGGATGTCATATGTGTAAGTGCTTCTGAAACCTCCTTCGGGAAGGATGGGGCTTCCGCAACATTCCTGTTCCAAGTGGAACGGGTACGTTTTCCCAGTGTTATCCAATCTCACTGAGTGGGTACTGCTATGACAACAGTGACTGGTGTTCTTGCTGCGAGCCCCAGCCTACACCACAAAGGGGCGCAGGCGGCTCGCACAGGACACTGGAAGGGGCAGCATCCATGGCACTTTGGTAGGGATCTCAATTCGTCAGTCACCGACGTGACTCGGAGTGACCGACTGAAAGGGAATGTCTCAGTTACGTATATGTAACCCTCGTTCCCTGAACGAGCTCCTCAGCGAAAACCTGGTATGCGTTGCACCGGCTGCCTTTTTATGCTCATGCTGTGATCAGCGGCAGCTAGATGCAATCATCGCATGCCACTGTGCATTGGCTCGTTTAGTTTACACTCGAAGTGGATTGGTCTCTCTAAGCGAGATCCCAATTCGCCGGTCAGTAATGTGATGTCTCCGTTCCCTTCTTCAGGGAACGAGGGTTACATACGTAACCGAGACGTTTCTTTGGATAATGTTATATGAAGCACCATTACTTCAAACGAGTTATACTTGAAGCCCGCCCTCTGAGAAATACTTAAAATATTGTTATAAATTGAAGCAACACATCCCCCTTTACCTTTTGGATGTGGCCCATGTTTATAACAGTAATCTTGTGGGGTAGACTCGTTTAGAATAATGTAATCATCTGGTTTTAGCCAGGTTTCTGTCAAACAGAGCACATCTAGGTTAGGATCAGTGATCATATCATTTACAAAAAGCGCTTTCGTAGAAAGGGACCTGATATTCAATAAGCCAAGCTTTATCATTTTTTTCTCTGTATGTATTATATACATTTTTTAATTTGCTGAACATCAATTAAATTGTTATTCTTAAATTGGTTTGGATGCTTTTTTGTATTTTCTAGTTCAGGGAACAGACACAGTCTCTATAGTATGATATGTAGGTGAAATAGTCTCTATGTGCTAAGAATTAACTGTGACGTGAGGCGGCTAGCAGAGGGTTAGTTTAGCCCAGGGGTGCCCAATCTCGGTCCTGGAGGGCCGGTGTCCTGCAGAGTTTAGCTCCAACCCTAATTAAACACCTGAATCAGCTAATCAAGCTCTTAGTAGGTATGTTAGAAACTTCCCGGCAGGTGTGTTGAGGCAAATTGGAGCTAAACTCTGCAGGACACCGGCCCTCCAGGACCGAGTTTGGGCACCCCTGGTTTAGCTTGTCTGTCTGCTTCCTGACCTTGGCCCTAGTTAGTCAAGTACAAACTCTAAGACTATGTGCCATATTTCTAGACAGAAGAGCAGCACCACCCCAGGAGGGATGAAGACCATCTCTTTTCAACAGGTCAGGTCTGCCCAAAAAACTTGTCCAATTGTCTATGAAACCTATGTTATTCTGCGGGCACCACTTAGACATCCAGACATTGAGTGACGACAGTCTGCTATGTATCTCATCACCACAGTAAGCAGGGAGGGGATCAGAACATATTACAGTGTCTGAAAACGTACTTGCAAGTTCACACACCTCTTTAATGTTATTTTGAGTGATCTCCGACTGGCGAAGTCAAAGATCATTAGCGCCGGTGTTTTGACGATTTGTGCTACCTGCTCGGATTGTGCTACGGTAGCACAAATCGATAGTGAAAAATGCTACCTATCAGATTGTGCTACCAGCATCTTATTCATGTGGTTTGAGGCTTTTTTAAATGTCCATACCTACCCCTACCCCAAACCTACCCATCCATACCTACCCTTACTCTAAACTTACCCTTAAAACAATGCAACTATATTTTTGGTAGCACAACCTGATAGGTAGCATGTTTTGCTGTTACACCGGCGTGAATAACAATCTTACTGAATTTACGTTAAGTATTAACCAGCACTTTTAAATTTGCCAAGATGTCAGGCGCTCTGGCTCCTGGTAAACATTGGACAATGGTGGCTGGTATCTCTATTTTCACGTTCCGTGCAATAGAATCACCAATAACTTGAGCACTTTCATCAGGTTTCTCACTGAGTGGGGAGAACCTGTTTGATGTTTTGATCGGAACAGAAGAGCGGTGTTTTGACCCACGACTATGTCCCGCCTCACAGTCACCCTGCTGCAGAGGCATTGTAACTGGAACCGAACAATGTACAGGACTCCCTGAGCTAGTCACATCCAAAGCCGTATCAACAGCCCTCACATTCTTACTATTCTCAATTAAAGTTTGGATGCATGTCTCTAATTCTGAAATCTTCTCTGTCAGCTTAACTATTTCCCTGCATTTATCACATGTGAATCCCTCGCTGCCAACAGAGAGAGCTAAACTATGCATGTGGCAAGCAGTGCAAACAACAATAGCAGGAGAAGAAGCCATTACTCACCGTGATTGATGAATAATTCTGACTTACCACTGTTGTTTGCTGAACTTGTGAAAAAAAAACGGAGTGAGAAAAAAAGAAGAAAACAGCAACAGACGCGAATAGAAATGCGAATGACAAGCTACGAATGCTAATGCGCTGCAAGCACGCTGCACTCGAGATTTTAGAATAAAAGCAAACGATCAAATTAATCAGATTAGTTTGATAGATAATATCAGAAATATGGTGGGAGTTAAGTTATATTTTATCACTTTAAACAACAGAGAGTGATAGTAAGAGATTAATCAGAAAAGCGAAGCTACACGGAGCTACAATCGCAAACCACTCAGCAGCGAAGCTACACGGAGCTACAATCTATAGTAATGTGCATCGTAGCATACGAGTCAATAGATGTCAACATCGTACAGTCTACACACATTTCGTAGCCAAGTTTATTAGATCCATGTCTCACAATGTGATCTTATAGGATTGCTAAAATCGTGCAGTGTGTCTCGGCTTTAGAGATGACAATATATGGAGTTCACTTTACATCCATCCATCAATTTATCAATTTTACAAACCTGTTGTCCTCAACTCCCGGACAATGGGAGACTCCCGGGGACCCACCAATCTGCACATTTTTATCCCTGCAAACATGTCCCTGCGGGGCCCATGCTGGCTTTTTGTGGGCACAGTGGGCTAGGGCCAACCCACACCAAACTTTAACAGGCCCAGTGCGGGCTTCCCAGGTGAGGTCCACAGCTTTGGGCTCACCGCATGCTCTCTGTGAGCAGGCCACACTAGCGGACTGTCCACATTAATCCTATGATGGCCCAGTGTGGGCCAGCCCGTTCGGGCCCAGAGCAACTTTTGTATCCTTTGGGCCCATGCAGGTTTTGTGTAGGCAGCCCTGTAATGCAACTAGGAGAAAACAAACAACATTGACTGGCCGTTCTTTGAGACCTTTTCAGAATCTGTTGTTTCATATAGGCCAGGGATTCTCAAATCTGGCTCACGAGATCCACTTTCCTGCAGAGTTTAGTTCTGGGAAATGTGTCATTTCAAGCCCAGTCTAAAGGAGTCTGGTACAGTAAATATATACTTGCATTGGTTAATGCAAGATCACTCTTAAATAAAACGTTTATTTTAAATGACTTTTTTGACATTAACATGACTTCATTTATAGAGAGCTAAACTATGCATGTGGCAAGCAGTGCAAACAACAATAGCAGGAGAAGAAGCCATTACTCACCGTGATTGATGAATAATTCTGACTTACCACTGTTGTTTGCTGAACTTGTGAAAAAAAAACGGAGTGAGAAAAAAAGAAGAAAACAGCAACAGACGCGAATAGAAATGCGAATGACAAGCTACGAATGCTAATGCGCTGCAAGCACGCTGCACTCGAGATTTTAGAATAAAAGCAAACGATCAAATTAATCAGATTAGTTTGATAGATAATATCAGAAATATGGTGGGAGTTAAGTTATATTTTATCACTTTAAACAACAGAGAGTGATAGTAAGAGATTAATCAGAAAAGCGAAGCTACACGGAGCTACAATCGCAAACCACTCAGCAGCGAAGCTACACGGAGCTACAATCGCAAACCACTCAGCAGCGAAGCTACACGGAGCTACAATCGCAAACCACTCAGCAGCGAAGCTACACGGAGCTACAATCGCAAACCACTCAGCAGCGAAGCTACACGGAGCTACAATCTATAGTAATGTGCATCGTAGCATACGAGTCAATAGATGTCAACATCGTACAGTCTACACACATTTCGTAGCCAAGTTTATTAGATCCATGTCTCACAATGTGATCTTATAGGATTGCTAAAATCGTGCAGTGTGTCTCGGCTTTAGAGATGACAATATATGGAGTTCACTTTACATCCATCCATCAATTTATCAATTTTACAAACCTGTTGTCCTCAACTCCCGGACAATGGGAGACTCCCGGGGACCCACCAATCTGCAAATTTTTATCCCTGCAAACATGTCCCTGCGGGGCCCATGCTGGCTTTTTGTGGGCACAGTGGGCTAGGGCCAACCCACACCAAACTTTAACAGGCCCAGTGCGGGCTTCCCAGGTGAGGTCCACAGCTTTGGGCTCACCGCATGCTCTCTGTGAGCAGGCCACACTAGCGGACTGTCCACATTAATCCTATGATGGCCCAGTGTGGGCCAGCCCGTTCGGGCCCAGAGCAACTTTTGTATCCTTTGGGCCCATGCAGGTTTTGTGTAGGCAGCCCTGTAATGCAACTAGGAGAAAACAAACAACATTGACTGGCCGTTCTTTGAGACCTTTTCAGAATCTGTTGTTTCATATAGGCCAGGGATTCTCAAATCTGGCTCACGAGATCCACTTTCCTGCAGAGTTTAGTTCTGGGAAATGTGTCATTTCAAGCCCAGTCTAAAGGAGTCTGGTACAGTAAATATATACTTGCATTGGTTAATGCAAGATCACTCTTAAATAAAACGTTTATTTTAAATGACTTTTTTGACATTAACATGACTTCATTTATTTCTGAAACATGGCTTAATGTTGGCGACACACACGCCCTGATTGAACTTTCTCTATATGACTGTACATTTTTTAGCACCCCTAGAACTACTGGCCGGGGTGCCGGACTTGCATGTATTTTTAAGAAGGGATTTAAATGCCGTCTTTTGTCAAAGGTGAACTATCAGAGCTTTGAGGCTCAAGTGATGATGTATGACGGCTGGAAATCTGTTCTGTGTGTGTTGGTCTAAAGACCACCGAAATATAACAAGGATTTCATTCAGCAGTTTTCAGAGTTTTTATCACATATTGTGCCAAGTTGTGATAACATTTTAATTCTAATTCTTTAATTCACTTTAATTCTTCAATATTCATGTGTGTTGTCCAAATAAGCCTATGGTCTCTGAGTTTTTACAGATGGTGGACTCTTTTAATTTCACGCAGTTTATTTCAAATCCAAACCATGAGCAAGGCCATATTTTGGACTTGGTCTTATCTCTGGGCCTTCCTATTTGTAATATAGATGTTTTAAATTATGGTCTGTCTGATCACATGCCTGTAATTGTTTATGTTATTATGCCATGCAAACCAGTTTTGCCACAGTCAGGTGTGTTTTGTTGTGTTTCATCCACGGTGGTAGAATTTTCTGAGGTATATAACTCCTCTTCATTTGTGAATGTGATTGAGTCTCCTTCTCCTTGTGGGCCCAGATGAGCTGTTGATATTGTTCAATTCTGTTTGCTCCAATATCTTACATGTAGTGGCCCCATATAAAGTTAGGAAACCTAAACTTAATTCAACTCCGTGGCTTAACAACTATACTTGTTCTCTGAGGCAGGAATGCAGGAAGGCTGAACGGAAATGGAGAAAGGATAAGCTACAGGTTTCACTTCAATTTATGAGGCAGTGTTTTTCAGACTACCAGGCTGCTGTGAGAACTGCAAGGCAAAATTATTTCTCGAGTGTCATTGCACAGAATTATAATGCCCCTGCAACCCTTTTTTCAACAATTAATAGACTTCTCAATTCGAATGGATGTTCTACCTTGACCCCCTCATTGGAGGTATGCGAAATGTTTCGGACATTTTTTGTGGAAAAAGTAGAAAAGATTAGAACTAGTCTGCCTATGTCTTCAGTTGAGTTTGTGATATCACCAGCTTGTGTAAGGAGTTTTAAACTCTTTGAGCAGGTGTCTCTGGTGCAAGTTATGGACATCATTATGCATTTGAAACCTACATCTGGTGGTTGCGATGTGGTTCCTTTACGTCTTCTTAAGGAGATGGTTGATGTTGTTGGGCCGAGTATTACTTCTATTGTAAACAGTAGTCTTCATAATGAAGTTGTTCCAACAGGCCTTAAGCAGGCGGTTATTCAGCCACTTCTTAAAAAGCCTAATTAAGACCCTTTAGAACTGAAGAATTATCGGCCCATCTCAAAACTACCATGCCTATCAAAGATTTTAGAGAAGGTGGTTTATTCCCAGTTAATGTCATTTTTAAGTAGGTATGAGATCTTAGACAAATTTCAGTCTGGTTTTAGGGCAGGTCACAGCACTGAGTCTGCACTTTTAAGAGTTGTTAATGACAGGTAACGCGGCAGCTCCGATTTTATTGAACTTAAGTGCAGCTTTTGACACAATAGACCACGTGATTCTTATAAAGCGGTTATCCCATTTAATTGGAATTTGTGGGATGGTTTTAGAGTGGTTTAAGTCTTATCTGCAGTTGTAAAGTGCTCTATAAATAAAGTGAATGAATGAATGAATTGTTCCTGGTTAGGAAGAGTCTGGTGTTTGAGAGCTGTGGTGTGTTTTTATTACAAGAGGTTGGATTATTCATTTGCTGTCAGCCAACTTTAGCTATGGACAGTGTTTGGACATTGATGTACTACAGATGAGACTTTCGCACACATGAACTTTCACATGACGTTACAATGAGATTGTAAGATTGAAATCCTACAATCTTATATTGCTTTGTTCGCTTTCTTTTTTGTACATTTGTGTATTTACATTTTTGTCTATATGTTGCTGTATTAACCTGAATTGAATGTTTTCTATTTTGTATTTAATAAATCCATTGATCTGAAATCCCTTTGACTACTGTACATTTTTGACAATATAGACATTAGTTATGTGGTTAGTTAGTTATCCGCTCTGCATCCATTTCAGATGTATATTAACTGATTTTCCCAAAGACTTAAGTTATAGTAGCTGAAAAGTATTTAAAGTGAAACAGATGTATTGTTATAGATCAGGGGTGCATCCTGTTCTTGGAGATTTACCTTCCTACAGAGTTCAGTTCCAACCCTGATTAAACAAACCTGTCTGTAATTATCAAGTGCTCCTTCAGATCCTAATTAGTTGGTTCAGATGTGTTTGATCAGGACCAGGGTTCTTCTTCTTCTTCTTGCTTTACGGCGGATCGCAGACTTATAAGTGCATTACCGCCACCTATCTCTCAAATGGGGTTGAGCACCCCTGTTGTAGATTAATAGTGTGGGCTAAGTGAGGGCTGCCCATGCAGGGCCAGCACTAAGAGGCCAACATTTTGCCAATGAGCAAAATCTCAGAGGCCCTGCGCTGGCAGTCCGCTGGGGGCCCTTAAGCTAGCCTTAAGTGGGCCCATAAAGGGCCAGTGCAGGCTTGTTTGCAGGGATGTCTCTCTTATCTGACACACTCAGTTCAATTCATTGATCTTGCTCCTAATAAGCTGATGATCTGAATTTGGTGTGTTACTGTAAATAGGGGACACATAAAATGCACAGATCGGTGGGTCCCTAGGACAGGAGTTAATGACAATGACCATAGGCAGGGAAATATCCTGGATGGATGGCCTGCTTTCAGCAAACGATCCAGCGTCAGTATGGACTGGTCTGAGGAACATCACCATGACACCCCCCCCACAGCTTGCGGAGAATCAACAACTGGCTGACGATCTGAATGTGTTTTACTGCAGATTTGAAAAGGATCGTCTACCACCCCCCATCCGCTCTGATCTGCACTTCACACCTTCACCTACCACCCCTGCAACCCCCCTCCCTCTCTCCCCCACCATTCAACCTGTGCTTAAGGGCTGTGTAGAGGATGTGAACCGGGTCTTCAGGAAGCAGAAATCTAGAAAATCTTCAGGACCAGATGGTGTTTCACCTGCCTGTTTAAAAGTCTGCGCTGACCAACTGGCCCCCATCTTCACACAGATCTTCAACAGATCATTGGAGCTGTGTGAAGTTCCCTGCTGCTTCAAATGCTCCACCATCATTCCGGTCCCCAAAAAGCCCAAAATCACTGGACTTAACGACTACAGACCTGTCGCTCTCACATCTGTGGTCATGAAGTCACTTGAGAGACTGGTCCTGGACTACCTGAAGGACATCACTAGACCCTTGCTGGATCCTCTTCAGTTTGCCTACAGAGCAAACAGGTCTGTGGATGATGCAGTCAACATGGGACTGCATTACATCCTGCAACACCTCGACAGACCTGGGAATTACGCAAGGATCCTATTTGTGGACTTCAGTTCGGCCTTTAATCCCATCATGCCTGACCTTCTCTCAGACAAACTCACCCAGCTCTCCGTGCCCACCTCCATCTGTCAGTGGATCACCAGCTTCCTGACAGACAGGCAACTAGTGAGGCTGGGCAAACTCACATCCAGGCCTATCACCATCAGCACTGGCGCCCCCCAGGGATGTGTTCTCTCCCCACTGCTCTTCTCTCTCTACACGAATGACTGCACCTCTAAAGACCCCTCTGTCAAGCTCCTGAAGTTCGCAGAACATGGTCTAAAAATTCTAAAAAATACATGAATTGTCATCAACAACACAATCATGGGGTCACATCTAAACAAGCAAATACAACAAGAACAACAATAAGATTATGACGTTTAAAAAAATATAAAGAAATAAAATATGATCATCTAAAAATCACCTTGGACCCCTCACACCCAGCCCACTCTCTCTTCGAACTGTTGCCTTCTGGTTGGCGCTACAGAGCACTGACCACCAGAACAGCCAGGCACAAGAACAGTTTTTTCCCACAGGCTATATTCAGTCTGAACAATTAATCTTTCATAATTATACATCGTCCATCACAACTAACATAGTTATATTTATATTAAACTGCACACTTTGCAAATAACATATCTGCGCACTAATAAACATATCTGTACATTTATCTAAACAATTTAATTTTTTCCTATACTTCTAATTCTGTATATAATACATTATTCAAATTTTTTTTTTTTTTTATTATATTAAATGTTATATTACATCCCTACTGTGTTATTCCTATGTATGTCTGCACTATGTTTGTACTTTCTTCTGCACTGGAAGCTCCTGTTGTCAAGTCAAATTCCTTGTGTGTGTAAACATACTTCATAATAAAGCTCTTCTGATTCTGATTCTGATTCTTATCTCAGGGCTAAAGCACACAGACATACACACATTCCCATTGTCACTCACACCTACTGACAATTCAGTGTCTGTATTAAATCTATCCTGCATGTTTTGGATTGTGGGAGAAACTAGAGCACAGTGGAAACATAGGGAGAAAACATAGGGAGAACATTCCAATTAAACTCCACACAAAACGGCCTCATGCCTCAGCCAGGACTTGAACCAGGGACCTTCTTTCTGGAGTTGACTATGTATGTATTTGTGTGTGTGTGTGTGCAGGGCGGTCTTTAGCTGACGCAGGGCCCGGTGAGCTCCGTTCGCGATCGCGTTCCATGGTGGGGGGAGGTGGGGGAGTGGGGGTGCAACTGGTCTGTTCGCCGTGACCGCGACCACACCAGTTGCACCACCCAAAGGACGCCCTGTGTGTGTGTATGATAATGTCATGGTGATGATACTTTCTTTGATATCCTTTTGGTTAGAAAATGTATTGGAGTCGTTCACAAGCTGGTGTGATCGGATGCATTTGTAAGGCTGGTTTCTTGCTGGAGTGTATGTGGTTGTCTTATTGATTCTAAATGGCCAACAGAAAATAGGGGACAGAGGGAACACACAATATGAAATCTTATTAAATGTGTCCAGTATTTACTGTTGGAGTTCAGTATATACACTTTCACTTTGACATGGATTTATTAGTAAAATTTTACTAGGGGAATTTTATTAGGACTAGTTCCTCGGGAAGAACAATTTAGAACAACCACAACAAAATTTGCATTTTGAATTAAATAAAATTTTGTCTATATGGATATTGTCAGACTCTGGTCCGTGTTTTGTGTGTGTTTTGCTCCTCATGTGCCTTTCTGTGTTTCCTTATTTGGTCATTTTCCTGTCAATTATGATTCCGTTCAGCTGTGTTCTATTAATTACCCTTGTATACAAGTTCCTGCCTGTTCAGTTTCCCTTTTGTCTGGTCTACTCGTTACGTGGATGTGTTTCCTGCTGTCTCCTGTGTTTATGTACCCTGTCTTCCATGGATTAAAAACTGTTTCGTATATTCCTCGTCTCCTCACTCCTTAGTTCCGGTTATCCTTGTGTGTCATGACAGAAGACCAGACCCAGAAAGTAAGCAGGCTCCAGATCCCCTTCTCCCGAGTTTTTATTTCCATTTTTTGTTATATTTTGTTTTCCCTTTTCTTCTCCCCGCGGTATGGGGACCGCCCTGCTGTCAAGCGTGCTGGCAGTGCTGTTGTCATGCCTGCCGGTCGCGGCTTACTCCAGCCCGCCGACTGCTCAGAAGTCAAGTTCGCCGGCCGCGCCGTTGTCATGCCCGCCGACCGCACCCGAAGACAAGCCCGCCGGCCGCTCAGAAGTCAAGCCTGCCGGCCGCTCCGAAGACAAACCTGCCGCCCGCGCCATTGTCAAGTCTGCCGGCCCCGGATCCCACAAGCCCGCTGGCCGCTCCAGAGTCATGTTTGCTGGCCACTCCGAAGTCGAACCCATTGGCCGCTCCAGAGTCAAACCCGCCGGCCGGCCCAGTGCTCGCTCCAGTGTCGGCTCCAGCCCCAGAGCTC
>NW_015506928.1:348562-355874 GCF_001515645.1 Sinocyclocheilus grahami
AAGTGTGCACCCTTTGCCCGTTCGAGATGCAAACCCGCCGGCCGGCCCAGTGCTCGCTCCAGTGTCGGCTCCAGCCCCAGAGCTCACTCCAGTGTCGGCTCCAGCCCCAGAGCTCGCTCCAGTGAGGGCTCCTGCTCCTGAGTATAGTCCACGGAGGGCTCCTGATTCCCCGTCGAGCCCAGGGAATGCTCCTGTTCCCAAGTATAGCCCATGGAGGGCTCCTGTTCCCGAGTATAGACCACAGAGGGCTCCTGTTCCCCAGTTAAGCCCAGGGAGGGCTCCAGATCCCCGGTTAAGCCCAGGGAGGGCTCCAGATCCCCAGTTAAGCCCAAGGAGGGCTCCAGATCCTCAGTTAAGCCCAGGGAGGGCTCCAGATCCTCAGTTAAGCCCAGGGAGGGCTCCAGATCCCCAGTTAAGCCCAGGGAGGGCTCCAGTTCCCTGTCAGGGTTCACGGAGGGCCTCGGAACCTGTAAGCGTCTCCAAGTATTTTTTTGGGGGGAGGGTAGTAGGGCTCCAGCCATAGAGGCCGAGGCTGGGGCCGCGGCCTCGGAGGCTGCTTTGCCATGTCCTCCTGAACTACCTACCATGGCGCCCCGAACTGCCAGAGCCGCCATGGCGCCCCAAACTGCCGGATCCGCCATGGATCCCGGAACGGGCGCCACACTGGAAGCCTTCTGTCCGGTAACCCTGCTCATAGAGGCCTCCAGAGTGCCCACCCCCAGACTCTGACTGTGTTTTGTGTGTTTTTTGCTCCTCATGTACCTTTCTGTGTTTCCTTATTTGGTCATTTTCCTGTTCTTGTTTAGTTTAATTATGATTCCGTTCGGCTGTGTTCTATTAATTACCCTTGTATTTAAGTTCCTGCCTGTTCAGTTTCCCTTTTGTCTGGTCTACTCGTTACGTGGATGTGTTTTCTGCTGTCTCCTGTGTTTATGTACCCTGTGTTCCATGGATTAAAATGTTATCCTCGTGTGTGTGTCGTGACAATATATGAGCGCGACCTGAAAAAAAACACAACTGAATGAAGGCTTTTTCTGTTTTAGGCTCATCAAGTAATATACTGTATGTTGTTGTGTTTTTAAATCAGGTGGGTGTGTATATGGGGAAGAGAGACTTTGTTGACCATGTTGACTCTGTGGATCCAGTGGGTATGTGAGAGAATAGGCATAATTATATTAACCTGCCTGTGATTTTAAGCACTTACTGTATTCCTTAAAACCTTCATTTCTGTTTACTTTTTAATATTATTGTGTTTTTCTTTTTCCATCAGATGGTGTCCTTCTCATTGACCCTGAACAGCTTAAGGGGAAAAAAGGTAAATAAATGCACTCAAAGTTTACATACTGAACAGGCAATAAATCAGATATATCTGATTATATACATGTATAACAGTGAGATTTGCTTTGTGATTCTGTCGCCCTCTAGCATATGTCACTTTATCCTGCACATTCAGATATGGAGGTGATGACATGGACGTGCTGGGCATCGCATTCAGACGAGAGATCTACATATCCATCCGGCAGATCTACCCCCCACTGCAGGACAAAGAGCAGGGCATTCTTACCAAGGTGCAGGATAAATTACTGCGTAAACTGGGTGTCAATGCCTACCCATTTTTCTTTGAAGTAAGTACCTTCAAGTGGCTTAATTCATATTTAGACCCTTTCATTGCAAAGAAAATGGTAGCTTGATATTGAATCATCGCCTTATTCATGTACTATGGTATTTACATGTAATTTACATGCTTTCAAGGCCACGTACTATGTTTAAAATCCATCTTAGTGCCATCATACTTTTTTGTTTGTATTCAGTACAAATTACTTCCGTCAATATTCCAAACCACTTGAATGCCCTGGATGGATGGCCAGCCAGTCCATAGCAGGCTCACACACAAAGACAAATACACATTTACACTCTTAATCAGACCTATACGGGCAATGTAGTGTCTCCAATTCACCTATTCTGTATATCACCTACTTTTCGATTGTGGGGGAAAACCCTGGACAAAACCCATTCCAACATAGTAAGAACATGCCAACCCCACAAAGAAGAGCCTCATGACTCAGCCAGGACTCAAACCAGGAGCACCTTCTTGCTGTGAGGTGACAGTGCCACCCTGATAATGAAATCATTTGAAACAGTTTTTGTGTGTGCATTTGTGCTCTTTCATATTGATATTAGGGGTGTAACATTAGACATATTTTCAGAATGGGTTTTCCACTATGGGTTTTTCAGTTCACACTTGTATACCGAACAAATACAGTGAACTTAATTTAAAACTCCCTAGAATTATTTATCTTAATTTCAACAAATCAATATTGATTCTTAAATTCCATCGATTTTTTAAATCTATGCTGTTTGAGTGAATAAAACTTCGGGCTATAAAACAGTGCTCGTGCTAGCCACTAGTCCACACTAGTGGCTCTAGTGGCTCCTTTATAGCTCCTGTCCAGTAAACGCAATAAGCCCTGTATTGTTATATTCTATATTTGTTAAGAATCAACATTCTGATGCTCTTTGATGTGGCAATGACAGATCGCTGTAGTGCCAGTTGAAACGGCAGCACATTGGAGGGAGGGAACACATTCATCTGTTCCTCTTTACTACTATTTATAGCATTAAAACAACATAAAGGATCAGTGTTTCAACCACAGAAAGACTTCAATAAAACTGTTTGTAAACATTGCATAATGATATGTTTACCTCAGGTATATATATATATATATATATATATATATATATATATATATATACACACACACACTGAAGACAATGAAATTAAATTATGACAACAAATATGTACTTATTAGGTCTGCCCTCGACTAAGGATTTTTCTGGTCGACTAATCACACGTTAATAATCACATTATTAATAAACGTTTTAAATTATTATAATGAGCCTTTAATTTCCTACGTAGCCTAACAAGCGCTGAAGCACATGCACAAAGCTTGCCACAGCGCACCGGCAGAAGTATTGATTATGAATGTGTCATGGAAAAACAGTAAGGAGACTGCATTAACATTTTATTAATTTGATAAACTAGTGCTTTCTTAGTTTTCGGTTTAAGAGATGACACCGACTCCTCATCTCTGCAGTAGTGATGAATGCGCCTGTTTGCATGTTTCATAAGGATTACATAATCTGAGAATTTGTTTTCCTTTTGAATTGGTTTATTTGAAAGTAGACATTTCACTCTCTATAGATATATTTTTTATGTCTGTAAGGCAAAGATATAGGCTACACAGAGTTTCGCGCTCAAGTTCACAGAGACCGAGACGGCAGAAAGCGCATCATGTTTGCTTTCATTATTTTACAAAAGCGCGTTTTGTTGTTATTGTGAGTGCACACAAATAAACGTTGAGTCTTTACAGATTCTAAAGATGTATTATTCTTATCTGTATGACCAAAAATGAGGGAGTATTTTAAGAGCACGTGAGCACACCGGCACCTCCATCTGTCCAGTAAATGCAACTGTTCAGATTCCACACTCCGCACACACATTTGAATAGCGCACATTTCTCTAGGTTACCATTCTCTAGGTTAACATTAGATTGAGCTGCCATGTAAAGTTGCTAATACTTACATATTTCAGATGATAAGTCATATTTGAGGTCGATGAATGATAGGCACTCATTTGGATGTCCGGCCCGATGTATTGTATTACCACATAGACCAGCTGTTAACGATCTGTCTGTCACAGACTACGTGCCTTCGCCTGTTTAGCGACTAATACAATTTTGGTTGACCAAGCCTCTCCTGGTCGACTAACGATTAGTCAACTATTAGGGGGCAGCCCTAGTACTTATGTAGTCAACAAGTACTCAGAATATGTTTTATACTTTCAATTCTTCAAAGTAGCCACCTTTTGCTTTGATGACAGCTTTGCACATTCCTGCCATACTCTCAGTATACGCCTAATGAGATCACCTGAAATGGTTTTCCAACAACCTTGAGTATTTGTTGGCTGCTTTTCCTCCACTCTCCTGTCCAACTCATCCCAAACTATCAGGTGATTGTGGAGGCCAGGTCATCTGATTTAGCACTCCATCACTCTCCTTTCTGGACAAATAGCTTATACATAACTAAGAGGTGTGTTTGGAGTCATTGTCCTGTTGGAAAACAAATGAAGACCCCACTAAGTGCAAACCAGATGGGATGGCATGTCACTGCAAAAAGCTGTGGTAGCCATGCTTGTTAAGTGTGCCCTCAATCACCAACAGTGTCACCAACAAAGCACCCCCATACCATCACACCTCTTCCATGTTTCACTATGGGAACCATAGGAACTGTCCATTCACCCTCTCTATGTTTAACAAAGACACGGCGGTTAGAAACAAAAATCTAAAATTTGCACTCATCAGGCCAAAGGACAGTTTTCCACTGATCTAATGTTAATTTCTTATGTTTCTTGGCCCAAGCAAATCTCTTCTGCTTGTTGCTCTTCTGAAAGTTATGGTTCCTTTGCCGCAATTCAACCATGAAAGCCTGACTCACACACTCTGACTCACATCTCCTCTGAACAATGGATGTTGAAATATGTCTGCCACTTGAACTCCAAGAAGAATTTATGTAGGCTGTAATCTGAGGTGCTGTCAATAGGCTTTTTTCTGAGTCTGGTAATTCTAATAAACTTATCCTCTGCAGTAGAGGTTGCTCTTGGTCTTCCTTTCCTAGGACGATCTCATGAGAGCCGGTTGCGTCATATCATCGTCCTACATCATCCGGCTGGAACGCCACTCTCTCGTGTATGCACGTA
The DNA here is from genome assembly GCF_001515645.1 of Sinocyclocheilus grahami. Lineage (NCBI taxonomy): Eukaryota > Metazoa > Chordata > Actinopteri > Cypriniformes > Cyprinidae > Sinocyclocheilus > Sinocyclocheilus grahami. Next base: position 353,319 of record NW_015506928.1, read on the forward strand.
CCAGTTAGCGGAAGCTAGAGATTATGGTTTACTAAGTTTTAAATGTGGATATTTTTTGTACACAAACGCACCGGTTTGCTTCAGGATGCATTTTCCCCCCACCCCGGAGCCATGTACAGCACTTTTTTTATGACAGATTGGCACAGTTTATTGGACTTCTATTGGTCTATTAAATATCACCAATTCACTGCCATTATCAAGCTTGGAAGAGCCAGGACATTTTTAAATATAACTCTGATTGTATTTGTCTGAAAGAAGAAAGTCATATACACCTAGGATGGTTTAAGTGTGAGTAAATTATGTGGTAAGTTTCATTTTTGGGTGAACTATCCCTTTAACTGAGTGTTTCTTGCCATAATATGAATTTGTAGAGTAGTCCTAGTAGCACTATAGGGCTATTGACTCTGTACCCACCCTTCCTCTGCACAAGACAACTGATGTCTAAAGCGCATTAAGAAGGCAAGAAATGTCACAAGTTAACTCTTGACAAGGCACACCTGTGAACTGAAATCCATTCCAGGTGACCACCTCATGAATCTGATAAGAGAATGCCATGATTATGCCAAGCTGTCATCAAAGCTAAATGTACCTACTTTAAACAATCTAAAATATAAAACATATTCTTGGTTGTTTCAATTTTTATTTTATTTTTTCATGCCTGTTCTTTCATAGTTTGGATGTCTTCAGTATTAATGTACAGTGTTGAAAATAATAATAAAAAAGGCAATGGCTATTTACACTAAGTGAAAATATCATATTTTCTTAGTGATATATGCTATTTACACTAAGTGAAAATAGCAATGGATTCTATTTACACTAAGTGAAAATAGCAGTATTTTCTTAGCTATGCTATTTACAATAAATGCAAATAGCTATAGATTCTATTTACACTATGTTAAAGGGGTGGTTGACTGTTTTTTTCTAGGCTTGATTGTGCTTATGGGGTGCAGTCTAACGTGTTAATGCTTCGTTTTAAAAAAAAAAACGCATTATTTTTCACATCATTTAACTTTATTCTACACCGCTCTGTCCCTTCTCCTTTGAAGGCTCTGATGATTTCCTGTTTTTATGAAGCCCCTCCCTCAGAAATGTGCAAAGGGCTCGGATTGGTTAGATGGCACATTGTGTTGTGATTCGCTAAAATGCCTAGTGTGCATCTAAATGTCACGCCCCTCAGCTCAGTGTCATGAGCTCCGGTTGTATTGTAAACAATGGCGTTGTCAATATCGCTTATGAATTTGAGTTCGATTGAGACCCAGAGAATATTAGTGAATTGTTTGTTGGTGTCTCATACTTTTAGATACGCTGCTATTTGTAAATGCTACTGCTTATGTTAGCTTTTAATTTACGGTTTTATTCTTATTAAAGCTTTAAAGGTTACATACTGTATCATGAAAATCTGACTTTTCCGGGTTTTAAGTGCTATAATCAGATCCCCTGTGCATCTACCAACCAAGGACACGTGAAAAAGATTAACCCAGTAACTTTGTTGCACTCGGACTTGTCTCGGACTTGGTCATTGGACTCGCCAAATGTTCTCGTTGGTCTCGACCGAGTCCAGCAATATGCTTTTTTTCCCTTCAAAACAAAACCACATTTACATGTCGCGCCTGAAAACGCTTGGAAACGCTAAGCGCGCCGCTTTCTCCTTCTTTCCAAAGCCCTCTGTAGCCTGCGCTCTATGCTTGCACTCCCAGGTCATAGTTGCTAACGTCTGCCGTTGCTAAGCAACTATGACCTGCGCTCTCCATGAAGACGCGGAAGTTTCAGCAAAGGATAAATGGATTTGCACCACTAAAAATCCCTTGCAGTAGCTCTGCTACTAAATTTATTTTAAAAAATGGCTATCCTTGTACAGCTATGATCAGCTGTTTCTCCGTCTTGGCTTAGCTTTCAATTTTGTTACGGGAAAGGATGAAGCTGATTGGTTGATTCTTGTCACATGACCCGCGGTGCGCTTGCTGTGTTTTGAAAAGTTTAGATGTTTCTAATTTAATTTTCTACCTGTTAGATTGTGTTTTATTAACGTCTACATCTACTTCCTTCTACAGCATTTATTAATATTAGTTAACTTTAATTTCAGCATTCACTAATGCATTATTCAAATGACAAGTTGTGTTTGTTAACATTAATGCACTGTGAACTAACATGAACAAACAATGAATGAACAACTGTATTTTTATTAAATAATGTTAACAAAGACAAAAATAAATAGTGTAATAAATATATTGTTAATTGTTTGTTCATGTTAGTTAATACATTAACTAATGTTAACAAATGACACCTTAATGTAAAGTGTTACCGACTCTTTTTATGAGGTTAGAAATAGGGCTGAAAGATGAATCTTATTTTCATTGTCATTGCAGTATGAACATTTTATTTAGCAATGGGCACCGAAACCTGCTATGAAATAGCAGAGTTGGTGGATTTAGGCACCAGAGTGCAGAATTCAGCACTCAACAAAACTGGTGTTTCAGCGATGACTCGTCTGAACGCCTTTGATTGGCCATTGCATTAATAAACTCAATGGAATCATATGTTATTGGTTGTAATGCT
>NW_015506928.1:355920-356778 GCF_001515645.1 Sinocyclocheilus grahami
TCTCTCATTTGGACTCGGTCTTGACTTGGACTCGAAACTTTTGGACTTGGACTCAAACCTCTTTGGACTCGGTCTTGACTCAGTCTCGACTAGTCCTGGTCTTGGACTTGTCTTGGACTCGACAAAGCTGGACTTGACTACAGCTCTACTCAGAGGTGACAAGAGAGCAGTGGATTTATTGACTGTATATGATGTTTTTTTAAAACATAAAGTTCGGGAGGAGCACGTTCAGATAATTAATTTAATTAACACGAGAGGAGCACAATCAGCAATCAACCCAGTTAACAAGATAGAAGGTGTGTATATATATACACAGCAGACTTACCTCTGTTCCTTGACATTTTTCCAGCATCCGTCCGCCACCCCTTCTCCGCACTTACAGCTATTTCTGTCCTAACCTGTAGGGGGGGGTACTCTGGGTTCGGGCCAAAATTCCAAGCTCGGAGCCCTCTCCTCGGACAGCACGCCAAATACACTTAAAGGGTTAGTTCACCCAAAAATGAAAATTCTGTCATTAATTACTCACCCTCATGTCGTTTCAAACCCATAAGACCTTCGTTCATCTTTGGAACACAAATTAAGATATTTTTGATGGAATCTGAGAGCTGTCTGACCCTGCATAGACAGCAACACAACTGAAATGTTCCCAAGTCCAGAAACATGAGATCTGTAAAATAATCCATGTGACATCAGGGGTTCAACCGTAATTACACAAAGCTACAAGAATACTTTTTGTGCACAAAAGAAAAAACAATTACGACTTTATTCAAAAATTCATCCACTCCGCATCACCCTGGTGCCATTTTGGAGAATATCCGCTGGACGTAAAACAACGTATGCTGTTCTGTGTCAGCTGCG
>NW_015506928.1:357055-357654 GCF_001515645.1 Sinocyclocheilus grahami
TATATATGGGGAGCAGCAGCTCATTTGCATTTAAAGAGACATGCACGAAAACAGCCTGTTTCTGCTTCCACTCAAAATAGCCATTTTCAAAATGATAAAATAAATGATCTGTGGGGTATTTTGAGCTGCAACTTCACAGATACATTCTGGGGACACCAGACATATTACATATTGTAAAAAGGGGCATAATATGTCTCCTTTAAAGGGGTCATATGACATTGCTAAAAAGAACAATATGTTGTGTATTTGGTGTAATGCAATGCGTTTATGCGGTTCAAGGTTAAAAAAACACATACTTTTTCACATAATGTACATTATTTCTCCTCTATGCCCCACCTTTCTGAAACGCGTAAATTATTTCAAAACTCATCGTTCTGAAAAGCGAGGTGTACGCTGATTGGCCAGCTATCCAGTGCATTGTGATTGGCTGAATTCCTCAAGCGTGTGACGGAAATGTTAAGCCCCTTACCATACTGTGATGCCATGTCCCGGCACGATGAGACCACACCAATAAAACCCATTACAAACGAGGCATTTGTTGCATCCAGTGGGGACATAATTACTGATTATAATGACTTATACTGTCTTTTTACGCGTTG
>NW_015506928.1:357719-382130 GCF_001515645.1 Sinocyclocheilus grahami
TCCTCCATAAAATGCGCTGCACACATCTGAATATTTGGGTTGAACTGTTCTGTAACAGTGTTGTAAATACAACTTAACCACCGATTTCTAGTTGTGTCCTCTTTTGTAAGGCCAAACAAAGTAGTTTCGCTTTCACAATGAAACACACAGCGTCACACACTTGCGTGAGCGGCGGCCGGCGAGCTTGCGGCAACCACATGTGACGACCCTGGGCAGGACTCCGCTTCGTCCACAGTGAAAGCCGATCTGGCGATCCACAGCGCCAAGTTTATGTATTTCCTCAGCGACCAGCACGGATCAGCTCTAGGCATGATCAAGCGGATATCGTCCTCTTTTGGAAGACCAAACAAAGTAGTTTCGCTTTCACAATTAAACACACAGCGTCTCCACGACATGGTGGCGGCGGCAACAACAATACTACAGCGAGAAAAGTTATGCCTTCTTTCTTTGCATGAGCATTTGGGCTGTGTTATGCAAATCTTCCCACACAGTGATGTTGACATGTGGGGGCGTGTTTAAACGAGGCGTTTTAGGAGGGCGTGGACAAGTCTTAACTTTTATTAAGTATATCTCTTTTGGTTTGAGACTTTAGTCTTTGCAACTTTAGGGATCTTATCTATGCACGAACATCTTGTAACACTCCAAAGAGAAAGGAAAATTTGAAATTTTATCATATGACCCCTTTAATACAGCAGGGCAACCATGCACGTCCATGTTTAACGCTTCTCATAGCCATGTGGAAAATATCTGTCTGTCTATACACATAAAGTGTACAAATGCAAAACAGCTTATTGGAGCTGACAAGCTGATGAACAGGTGAGAGAGAGAGAGCGAGAGAGATGCAGAGCAGGGGGACGTGAGGAACAGGTTTAAGAACCGCTGCTTTAGAACATTGATTTTGAAACTTGTGAATCCATTAGAATCGTTAGAAGACTTCATATATGAATAGCCCCGCCCCTTTTTTAAATAGCCAATAGCGTGCATTTATATCACAGCTTGAGCTAGAGCCGTTGAGCTCGGTAAAGCCACATTTGACAGGGTATGACAACTACAATCTCATCCATATTGCTATAAAATATAGAGTTCTGTTTAGAATTAAAATGGGTCCGATACATTTTGTGGTCTGCGCCGACTCGCGCATATGATCTGCTCCGTGCTATCATGTCTCTGGACCAGGGCAGACTGTGTGGTTAGCGTGACATAGCGCGAAACCAGACTTCTTTTGCCCCAATGTAAAGCATATTTACACTGTCTGAATCGTTCCCTATCCCCTATATATTTCACTACGTTCCATTCACCGTACAGAAAATACAAATCCTGTGAACAAGTGACCGATCTCAGCCAGCGCTTCAGCGTCTATTTATAGTGTAGGGGGCGGGCGCTTTGGATTCTAGAGAGCATTTGATTGGTCAGAATATTTGATGAGAAGCTGAAGTACGAGGTGAAAGTAGGTCAAAAAAATCGTTGATCCATTTTGGTGGAAGTGATGAGCTGCAAGCTTTGAATGCTTATATCTTCTAAATGCTAATTTTGTCACTGTTTTGGAGCACACTGGCTTATAGATAACCTTAAGACCTTAACCCTAAGTATATTGATACCAACACCCAAAAAACATTAATTTTGATTTGACAGGGACTCAAATTATTAAATGGATGCTACCTTATGGGACAATAAAGCCCTCTCTTCACCTATCCTAACCCTACCCGATACTTTATTTTCCACTTTTCAATTATTTCCTTTCGTTTGTCAAAAGGCGGATTCGAACTCTGGTCGATTGCGTCAAAATGACTGCAGCACGTGCTTTACCATTTACGCCACTGGAGCTCTTTTTAACTGTCTCTTTTGTAGTGTTGACTAGCCCAATCACACATTGATGGACGGAGTTAGTGTAAATAGCCTCTGCCAACAAGGCGGCCCGTTTGCACTTAGTGTAAATAGACACTCCGAAAAAGGCAACACTGAAGGAGAAGGTGTGTCCAAACTTTTGATTGGTAGTGTATGTATATATATATATATATATATATATATATACACATTTATATGATATATATATATATATATATATATATATATATACACATTTATATGTACTGTATGTATAGTATACATTTATTTATTTTTTGGTCTGTTATTGGACCTGATAATAAAGAGCATTTCTCAATTCTGTTTTTAGTTTCCTGACAACTTACCCTGTTCAGTAGGACTACAGCCAGCCCCAAAAGATGTTGGAAAGGTATCCATTAACATCAAACCATTCTTCTAAACTGTGAACCAATTTTTCTACCTAATTTTGACATAGTTGTTTCTTTTGTATGTACATGATATATAGCCTCTTTGTAGTATTTATTTTTTCACAGAACTGTCTAATGTTTTTCACAGCACTGTGCTGTTGAGTTTGAGGTGAAAGCTTTCTGTGCTGAAAGCCAGGATGCCAAAGTTCGCAAACGGTTAGTCCAAGCTACAACTCTTTGTTCTTATTCTCTATACAGGGGAAACATAGTGGATACTGTTGAATACAAACCTGCCATGATTTACTTGCCTATTGTCCTACCATTATCCTAATTCCTTCATGTTGTCTATGGAGCAATGTAGACCATTTTGGGGTATCTCAACAATGACATATGTCTTCTTCTCCTCTTCCTCAATCAGGAGCTCAGTACGTTTGATGATTCGTAAGGTCCAGTATGCTCCAGAGAATCTAGGACCAGCTCCCTGTGTGGAGACCACTCGTGACTTTCTCATGTCTGATAAACCATTGCACATGGAGGCAAGCTTACAGAAGCAGGTGGGTTTTAAACAGACCACTAGTCGAGCATGCATGTCTCATAATTTGTGTCTTTCTTTGGTGTTATTAGCAATGTTTCATGTTGTTTTTTTTTAATGTAAAATGTTTATTGGAATATAATAAATCAATGTGAAATATTGCACGCACCATAGTTTTTATTAAATTAGATCATTACAATTTTCTCTTGTAGACTTACTATCATGGGGAACCCATCAAAGTAAGGGTCAAAATTAGTAATGACTCCAACAAAAATGTGAGGAACATCATAATTTCTGGTAAGATCAGGTTTGAAAGCATTGACAAGTCGATTAGAAATAAGAGTTAAGAAACAAGAAATAAGAGTGGTCATAAATAAGGTTTTCTTTTCAAGAATTGTGTTATGTCAGGGAGACGCTGTGTTTCAGTGCGAAAGAAAAAACACTTTATTTGGTCTTCCGGCAGTAGATGCAATTAGGAATCATTGGTTAAGATTTCTTTACAACAGAACAGCACAACCCAGATGTTCGAATTTGTTCAAAGCATTTTATGGACGACAGTTTTTGGAACCTAGAAGAGTACAAGGCTGGCTGTGCACAGAGACTATTTCTAAAAAAAATTTTTTTAAAAAGGGTAAATTCCGACTTTGCTATGACAATCTGGCGCTTCTGAATCAGCGCCTGTAAGTATGTTTTGTTATTAGTTTAAGTATTTGCTATTGACTGTTCAAATGCGGAGTTTTGCGCAGCGCAGAGTAACGCGTCGTGTGTGTGTGTGTGAGGGGAACAGGGTCACATCACAGGAGAGAGAACTGTCTGTCAGAAATCATAGCACGTCAGCTGTCTTAACCACGGCTTGTGTACTGCATCATCACTGTGTCTGTCACGCGACTCTGTTGCCCTTTCGGGCTTGAACTGTTGGTAAAACTAAGGACATTATTAACTGTCTTGATATTTACTTTGAAAACTGAAGCTCACGATTATGGTAAGGGGCGTTACATTTCCGAGGCGTGCTTGTGGTGTTCGACCAATCACAATGCACTGGGTCAGCTGGCCAATCAGAGCAGACTGCGCTTGTCAAAGGAGGGGGCTTTGTTGAAAACTACGTGTTTGAGAGAGGCTGGGCATAGAGGACCTACAATAATGTACAGTATTTGAAAAATAATGTGTTTTTTTAACATTAAAGCATGTCAACAAATGTTACACCAAATACACAAAATAATGATCTTTAAAATAGTATCATATGACCCCTTTAATGATATCAGCATGGTTGTTCTACCCTAATATTTTTTACCCCTACCCCAATTCAAAACATGTCAGTAGAGTTGCATGTGTGTGTGACTGTGTACAGTATGTAATAATGTAAATTAATAGATTATCTGCATTATCTGATTGAAATCTGAATGAACTAATTTATTGAAAAAATGTTGGTCTATTAAAGTCATACTTTAAGTAGATTGCTTTAAATATAAAATAACACTTGTGGATGTCTGTCTTTTAGTGGAACAAATTGCCAGTGTGGTGCTGTACTCCAATGACAGTTATATGAAGGCAGTGGCCACAGAGGACTCTGGGTAATAGTTTTATTCAGAAATTTTGATGTAATTAAAATTTTTTAAATGAATGTTAATCTGATTAAAGGTTGCTATTTGGTGCAGGGACTCTGTTGATTCCGGTGCCAAACTGGATAAAGTCTACACTTTGCTCCCCCTACTGGCCAATAACAGAGAAAGGCTAGGTATTGCACTGGATGGAAAATTGAAGCATGAAGACACCAATTTAGCCTCTTCAAGCATGTGAGTCCCCATGGAAAACATTGGCGTGTATATAATGAGAGCTGTTTTAGTTTACTGGGCTTTGTGTACATTATAGAATGTTTATATAGGCCTGCTTAAACAACAATGTTTACAATGTTCAAATGCTTTATTGCAGCATCAAAGAAGGTGTTCTGAAGGAAGTTTTGGGGATCTTGGTGTCTTACAGAATTGTTGTGAAGCTTATTGTTGGAGGGTTAGCATCCCATGACACAATATACTACTACAGTATATAGCATAAAACCATACATGCCTAATATATACATCCTAATATTTTGTTCTTCTCTTTCATAGAATTATGGGATCCAGGTAAATATTATTTCTTTAATCTTGGATTCAGAAGGGCCTGCGGTTGAAATCGTCACCACATTTCTCCCTGTTACCGATGGCCCTGCACATCAATTAAGCTTTTTTTATGTCTTATGTTTTAAATAGGACTGTCATTAATTACATAATGTGCCGATTAATTAATCAAATCAATCTCAAATTAATGAGATTAATGAATTAACATGCGCATCATGTGCCTATTAAAGATAAAGTTATTATTAAAGATAATAGTTATCATTGTGATAATTTAGAAAAAAACACTGAAAAGACATTACAAAAAAGTAGCTGAAATGTAAGTAGCTTTAGAAATAAATATTTCAATTCAACATACAAAAATACAAATAAATAGTGAAATATGAACTTAAAAAAGAAATGTACTCTAAATATAAAACTAAAAGCGCCAATAGGTGGTGGCAAATCCCTGTAATTCATTCAATTGATTCGTTCAAATGGCCGATTCATTCAAAAGCAAAGCAAGTGACTGACTTAATGAATGGTTCACTGAATCATTGATTCAGAAAATTCTGAAAATTACATTTTAAAATCAGTCCGGGCTATAGAAATGCATCTTAATATTTACAAGTAAATCTCCATGTTATGCGTAGGCTACTTTCTATCTGACCCCCCTACATCAGAGGTCCTATAGCGTGCCATGTTTAGTGGGGGAGAATGAATGAGGGAAAGTCACATGAGAGGAGTCAATTGGTGCGTTCGACTTCATGCAGCACTGCGCAGATCGATCGCAATCTGACTTGAAGCAGTGCATGCCGGTTAGTAATTTTGTCCGACTTGAGAAGGCGCCGACGCCACGTCACTGTCATGTGTGGCATCAAAGCACCGCGAGAGCGTTTCGAGAGCAGCCGGCTAACTCAGCCGGCGCAGTTTCTCCAGAGCGGCTGCAGGAGCGTTGATGACGACACAGCCATTTCATGATTGGCCAGATTCACCGCATGACAACTATCACGTGTGTTTCGGGTTTATTCTAACCTTTTCCATTCCAATAATAGCCACAAATCTGTGTTTTTAGAACAGTAAAAGCATGTTTACTGTAGTAGCAATGTTATGTTGAGTCACGATTATCATAAAACACTGATGAAAGCATACATTCCCCCACTTTATTAGTATTTAAATAGTATTTACGTTGAACTTTATTCTTGAACAGATGGCGATGTATTAAGACGTATATAAACAGTATATATCTGTTGCTCATGAAAACGTTTCTGAAACGTCTGTATATTTGACAAATAATTGCATTTAATTCACTTCATCTGTGATAGAGTACGCAAACACCGCGCGAGCGTCACTAACAGGAGCAGAAAGTGTCCGGCTTGACGGCTCCGTTTTCAAATCCGCCCCCGACTGCAAGCGGCTACTCTCGTTGACTGCCGTCTGTAGCCGTGCTTCAAGTCGAACGCACCTATTGCCTCCATCGCGATATGATTGGATATGACTGTTTATGTTCAGCTGTGATTGGTTCATGCGATAAATCACGCCTCTCGTGTTCGTGCGCGTTTCATCGAGAGCAGCCGGCTAACTCAGCCGGCGCAGTTTCTCCAGAGCGGCTGCAGGAGCGTTGATGACGACACAGCCATTTCATGATTGGCCAGATTTACCGCATGACGACTATCACGTGTGTTTTGGGTTTATTCTAACCTTTTCAATTCCAATAATAAGCCACAAATCTGTGTTTTTAGAACAGTAAAAGCATGTTTACTGTAGTAGCAATGTTATGTTGAGTCACGATTATCATAAAACACTGATGAAAGCATACATTCCCCCACTTTATTAGTATTTAAATAGTATTTACGTTGAACTTTATTCTTGAACAGATGGCGATGTATTAAGACGTATATAAACAGTATATATCTGTTGCTCATGAAAACGTTTCTGAAACGTCTGTATATTTGACAAATAATTGCATTTAATTCACTTCATCTGTGATAGAGTACGCAAACACCGCGCGAGCGTCACTAACAGGAGCAGAAAGTGTCCGGCTTGACGGCTCCGTTTTCAAATCCGCGCCCGACTGCAAGCGGCTACTCTCGTTGACTGCCGTCTGTAGCCGCGCGATAAATCACGCCTCTCGTGTTCGTGCGCGTTTCACGTTCTCGAATCAGTCTGAATAAACAATAAAATTGTGATAAAGACTTAAAATGGGCTGAAAACATGATCTGTGGGAGTTTTTGAGGTGGTCCTCACTGCAGAACACCTGATCCAGGGGGCGTGGTTGGATCCAGATCCAATTCCTCCCACCTTACATATACCTAAACCTACCCGTCTCCACCCCCTGATCCCTAAACCCACCCATCTTCACCCCTAAACCCACCCATTTCCACCCCTAAACCTACCAATCTCCACCCCCTTAAATTTGAAGTAGGCTAAATCTCCGTGTCTGTGACCAATATTTAACGAGCTTGCTGATCCAAACAATTAAAACATAGTTAAAAGTTAATTATTAAAAAGAATGACTGAACATAAGTTCACAAATAAAATATATTGCTTAAATTGTTACTGCCTTGAGTTATTATTTTGGAATAAATGTAAAATGCCTAAAAACACTAACTTGATGAGATTCATACATGGCTTTAATAAATAGAATTTTCATTGCATTGTTAATGTAAAAATATAGGAAAAAAGTGTTTCTGATAGTGTAAGTAATGTTTATTTAACCAAGAAAATGTGACTATGAGATGAATTTACATTTGATAAAAAAAAAATGTGCCTCCTCATTTCAGAACACCACTGCACACCACTGATCTACATATATAGTATCCAAAAGTCTGAAACCAAATTGAAAGTCTGAGATTTTAAATCTAATTTAAATCTAATAAATATATTTTTGCTAGTAGCTTCAGACTTGTGGACTCCCTTTATATATAATCCCTTTATATATGCTTTGTGTTTTTACATATCAGTGAAGTTGGGGTGGAGCTCCCTTTCCAGCTTATGCACCCGAAGCCTGACACAGGTATTAGACTATATACCTTATACCTATTATATATTATCTGTCTCTTAAATATTTTCTGGTTCACATACAATTTTGTATAAACTCTTTTAAAATGTTTCCTCTTTAATGCCTCTTGAAGTGAAAGAAAGGTCAGTCAGCATTTTAAAAGTTAATAGTAATGTCTTTTTCCATCATGCCTTGCTTCTCTATCTTTGCTTAAATTAACAGCTTAAAGGGGTCATATGATGCTGCTAAAAAGAACATTATTTTGTGTATTTGGTGTAATGAAATGTGTTTGTGGTTTAAGGTTAAAAAAACTGTATTTTCCACATACTGTACATTATTATTTCTCCTCTATGCCCCGCCTTTATGAAACGTGTCGATTTTTACAAAGCTCATCAGTCTGAAAAGCGAGGTGTGCTCTGATTGGCCAGCTATCCAGAGCGTTGTGATTGGCCGAATACCTCAAGCGTGTGACGGAAATGTTACGCGCCTTACCATATTGGGATGCCCTGTCCGGCCGGAGCGACGAGACATAAACATTAAAACCCATTATAAACGAGGCATTTGTTGCATCCAGTGGGGACATAATTATGGATTATAATGACTTATACAGTCTTTTTACGTGTTGCATCGCGCCGCGCCACGTAAACATAAAACCATTTTTGCATTTGTGATCGGAGAAATGACAAACAACAAGTGCTACTCTACACTGCTCAAAACTCGCATTTGAATCATCAGTGGCAAATTCTTTAAATATAAAAAACCTACTTACAGTCTGTGAGTCAGAACAGCCGGCATTGTAGTCTACTCTACCAGGATCAGGAAACAGTCCTCCATAAAATGCGCTGGACACATCTGAATATTTGGGTTAAACTGTTCTGGAACAGTGTTGTAAACACAACTTAACCACTGATTTCTAGTCATGTCCTCTTTTGGAAGGCCAAACAAAGTAGTTTCGCTTTCACAACGAAACAGCGTCACACACTGCGGCCTTGAGTGAGCGGAGGCCGGAGGCCTAAAGTGAGGCATGGCCTCGAGTGAGCGGAGGCCGGTGGGCTTGAGAACGGCGCGGCCGGCGGGCTTGCGGCAACCACATGTGATGACCCCTGGTGAAAGTCGATCCAGCGATCCACAGCGCAAAGATTGATGTATTTCCTAAGCGACCAGCACGGATCAGCTCCAGGTATGACGAAGCGGATATCGTCCTCTTTTGGAAGGCCAAACAAAGTAGTTTCGCTTTCACAAGGAAACATACAGTGCCTTCACGACATGGCGGCGGTGGCAAAAACAATACTACAGCGAGAATAAAAGTTACGCCTTCTTTCTTTGCGTGAACATTTTGCGTGAAAATCTTCCCACATTGTGACGTAGACATGTGGGGGCGTGTTGGAACAAGCCGTTTTAGGTAGGCGTGGTTGACTCTTAACTTTTATAAAAAATATCTCTTTGGATTTGAGACTTTAGTCTTTGCGACTTTACAGATCTTCTTTATGCACCAAGAGCTTGTAACACTCCAAAGAGAAAGGAAAAAATGAAATTGCATCATATGACCCCTTTAAATTTTTAATAAGATGATGATCTAGCTTATCTCCCTTCAAGTGTCCAAAACCTCTCTAAAACCATCACAACAAGCCAGCTTGATGAACTAAGAATAGCAAACTTCAGACAAGATTTACCCTGGTGCTGCTTGTGTGGTGGTCAAAAAAATGACAGATATTTTTGTTTAGTTTAATTAATGTACTATATTTTATTTTGATAATGTTTTTTATCTAACATTTTGCCTTTTAGTGGATTTTATAGTATGAAATTATATTAATGGAATAGTTATAATCCATTTATTACCTGTAAACCATTTTTTGAGCGTAGATGTGAAAACTTAAATTGTTGTAAATCTGGAATGTTTTGGAGCACAGACTTACTTTTGATCTCTTTTTAAAGGAGGCACTTGGCAGCTGCTGAAGTGAAAAAAAATACATTAAAGTTAAAAGCTAAAAAAGTAAAACTAAAAAAAGTTACAGAAGTTTAAGTTTATTATTATGAAAAATGCACAAAAATACCTTTACATATTTATATAAACCAAAGCCATGAATCTAAGTTGTGTTCCAAATTTGAGGTTGATACATATTTTTTTTACTGCAAACAGTACAAGTGTGGCTTTTTTGCATGTTAAAAAATTTAGTTTCTACATTTTACATCTCTTTTATTTTAGATTTTTATATTTATTTTTTATGTAGCCTCAAGAATCTATGTGTCATTTATCTGCTTCTTGTCCTTTTATGTGAATGTGTGTCTGTATGTAGTGAACTGGAGGATGAAGTGGTTTTCGAGGAGTTTAAGCGCACCAACTTGAAGGGCATGGCCGAGGATGAAGATGAGGGAAACGTATCAACTGGCGAACACTGAGGAATGCTTGTAGAATTTAGCCAGTTCTTAAAGCATCCCTCTATACAGCAGGACTTATTTAAGGATGCCCAAAACAGACAATTATATATAGAGCATTATCACAATATTGCACTGCTTTGAACAGTTATTAGCAGATCAAGTTGTAATTTGTATTGAATTCCATATTTCTCTGCAGACCAGCCAGACCATGCTGTTACCATTCTTCAGTTGCCTGACCTCCATGAGATTTTCTGGAGTTGTAACTGAAATTAATAGAGAGCTTTGTTTTCCTATTTTATGGTAGTGGGAGTGCTGCACTTTTGATACTGCTGTATCATTTTGGTGTATATCTTTAGAAATTTGGAAGAAACTGCTGTGCTGGAGTTTGGTGACTACAGAATAGTCCATAAAAAGTAAAAGTATAGTAAAATCCTACCTGTGTTTTTAGTTGTAACAGTTAATTTAGTTATAATGCAACATTATTTGTTGTAATAAAACACTCAGATAAATGTATTATTACAAAATACTGTAATATAATAAAAATCTGTACTGTCGCAGTATGTTCAGTTTATGAACACAATGATAAGGAAGTTAAATACTATTTTACAAGCAGTACAAAGGTTTGGACATAAGTTCTTGTTCTTTTGTTAATAGATAAAATAACAGTATTGATACAGATTCAGTTTCTGGAAGTGGATCTGTTTTCCAAGTGCATCCATAGGAATGTTTTTACATTACAGACTCAGCAAGGTGCAAAGGCAAATGTATTTTCAAATATATTTTCATTCATACTTTTCATATACATATATTGTATATTGTCCTATACAGATCAAAGTTATTAAATAGGTCATTTTTATATAAATCTCAATAATGATATGTAATATCACAATTTCTCAAGTGAGATTGATTGTCAACTGATTGTCCTAAAAGTTAGGAGAATTATATATCATATCAAAAATATTTTTAATATATTCTCTACTTACAATGATTAAAAATTAATCTGTGAATATTTTATTTATAACAGTACTAACAATAGTTAGCTTGCTTGCTGTTGCTTGTCATGACACTTTTGTACTACTACTAGTGTTAGCTTTAATCAACTGCAGCTGAGTAGCTAGCTAATACACTAGAAATGTGTTAATATTACTGTCTACCTTGCAGATAAAGCACATTGAGCATTGGGCTTTAATCCTCTGTCACTCATACATTACGTAAACAAAAATGTAACTAATAGTTTAATACAATTTTTAATAATTATCTCAATTACACACATTAAATAAAGTTAATTAAAAAAGAAGCATCTGCTCATGCATGCTTACAAAACAATTTGCAATTATTCCACAATGATATGTTGATAAAGTGAGGTAGCACATGCAGTGCCCTCATATAATCCACATATTTTCTTTGATTTTCCAGAGTATAATGTTAGCTGATGCTGCACAAATGTACCTAGTGTCCATGCTATATTATTATTCTATATTCACATGTTATGTGCATTGTTTTAATATATACAGGAAGGTTAGGCTACATTTCAAAAGGTTTACTAAAAATGTGACTGTCCTGTTCAGAAAATGGGCTTAAAAGATATTATTAATTGACTTCAAGTAAATTAGCATACTCAAACAACAAAAATTCACTGTGTGACATGTATGAAAGTCACATCATGAGGCACCTTTTATTGAATTAACAAAAAGTAATAGGCCCATTAACAAGGAGATGTCTTACCCTAAACAAATGGGCATAAAAAATAACAGCTTATTTCTCTTAATATATTCAGTTTACTTAGATGACTCCAGGGCCGGACTGGGACGCAATTTCATGGGAAATCTCACACTCATCCCGGCCACACAGAAAAAAAGAGGCCAAAATGGAACCTTTTGGGATACAACATTGTCACTGGAGCAGTACCCTTAAAAGAACATCTTTGTACCTATTTTATCCCTAGTACCTTATAGTAATTCGTACACATAAGGTAATATTTACCTATTAGGGGTAAAAGGCAAAAATACGTCCTTTTTAAGGGTACTGCTCCAGTGGCAAGCTGTTGTACCCCAAAAGGTAACATTTTGGCCTCTTTTTTTCTGTATATAGCCTATTGACCCATTACAAATTCTGAAACCAGACATAACCCTATTATTTAAATGGCCATCACATAAAAAGGTCTAAATCCTTGGTCTACAATGTTGAAGTCTTTTGTAGCGTCTGGACCAATCAGACACACCATTTTTCATTTGATTTAACAAATCAATTGTTCATTAGATTAACAGGTCGTCACAGTCCCCTCACCCAATAAACTGGATGCCAGGATGTCTGCCACCAGGCCCCCCTGGTTACTATGGCAACCCTGACACCAGATACATTTACGGCCTCCTGGAATTTAGGTGGAGAAAATCGCTTCCTTGCCCATAAGGAAAATCCACAAGGGAAGGAATTTTCTTTGCTAATTAATTAATTCTTAGAATTGACAAGACAGTTGACCCTGAGAGGTCAGCTAAATATCTACAGCGGATCTAAAATATTCATAATTAATTATAACTAGTTATGATTAATTATTCATATTTCCCATGAGCTGATTCGTTACACTTTTATACAGGATATTAATTTTACTTGCCACAATACAAGTAAAGTCTGTTTGGACTTCAAAACAATGATACATACTGAGTACAAGATATCTGAGGCTCGTCAGTTTCCAGGCTGTTTGAAGAAAAATCAAATATAAATTAAGATAAGGATTTTAAGCTTAGTTGACATAATTTTTTTTTATATTTAACAACAATGTTCAATATTTAACAACACTTTTTAAAATTAAGCTTCTTTATAAATGTCACCAGAGGTTTCATTACAGGAAAAGTCTTTCCACCATCCTTTCTGTGAGACCCAGCAGTCTCCCCATCAATATGCTGCTCTGTAAGAAATAATAATTAAAAAAAGTTAATATTCCAAAGAAGAAATAATTGATAAATAAGAGAGAGACATACCACAGACATACAATATATTTACCTAGAAGACTGCACTCTGTAATATAAAATATCTCTCAATGTTACAGGTAACACAAAAATCTGCTTGGTGTTAATGTTAATGTTGCACTTGCAGGTGAGATTAGATACTTCGTGAGTTGAAACTTCTCAACATCACAAAATGAACATTTATACATTTTCATGTGTACCTCTGAAACTTTATTTTGCATCAATGAGGTTTATATTTTGAAGCCAGTGGCAAAAGTAACAGTTTGATCAGGGTTGGAGCTAAAACTGCACGAAAGTGGACCTAGCGGGTCAAAGTTAAGAACTTCTACTCCTGTTAACTGGGAAAAATACTCACGCAAACTGAATATGTGTGAAACTGCGACAAACATTCACATTATCATACCCTTCCACCTTCCACCCAGTTCGCTTTTATTTGAATCGGCGCCTATCGTTAAAATACCGTTAACAAACAGCAGCGCGTGCTTAATTGAAATTAAAATTCACACTTATGTCATGAAGCTCGTCTTCTTATAACACAGCTGCCTTATTGTTATTGACAATTTTATTAACACTGACAAGAAAAATAAAGGGAGACTGTAACTGTAAAACCGGAGCAAAATCTATTTAACAGGGCTTTCTGAACTGACGGCTGACGAAGCCCTTCAGTGCTACTTATAACTATTTTGCTTCTAGTATCTCAGATCTCAGATCATTATTTAGTCTTGTGCAAACTTCATATAGCTAAAACTGTAAATTCTAATCCATGTTACAAGTATGGTAGAACCATCACTTTCGTAGAACCACCCAATTCCTTAGCAAAACCTCAGAACAACTTAATGATGTAACAGAAACTATGGACTCTCTCTTTTCTAGCATTTTAAATACAGTTGCTCCTTTTACGCTTAAGGAAGATTAAGGAAAACAGTCTGACACCGTGGTATAATGAGCACACTCGCACCCTAAAGAGAGCAGCCCGGAAAATGGAGCGCAGCTGGAGGAAAACAAAACTAGAGGTATTTCGTATTGCTTGGCGGGAAAGTAACCATTAGGTCGTAAATGTATCTGGTGTCAGGGTTGCCATGGTAACCAGGGTCCTGGGCCTTGTTCACAGACAACTTGGCACCCAGTATGTTTATTGGGTGAGGGGTCTGTGAACGTTTGTTAATCTAACGAATAATTGATTTGTTAAATCAAATGAAAAATGGTGTGTCTGATTGGTCCAGACTCTACACACTAATACGCTTCTAATATTCAAATCCGTTAAAGGATTTTAGGCTGCATTAATTAGGTCAACCGGAACCGGGAACACTTCTCATAACACCCGATGTACTTGCTACATCGTTAGAAGAATAGCATCTACGCTAATATTAGTCTGTTTCTCTCTTATTCCGAGATCACCGTTGCCACCAGATCCAGTCTGTATCCAAATCAGATGGTCACTGCAGTCACCCGGATCCAGTACATATTCAGACCAGATGGTGGATCAGCACCTAGAAACGACCTCTACAGCCCTGAAAGGCAGTGGAGACCAGGACAACTAGATGAGTGAGCCCCAGATACAGATCCCCTGTAAAGACCTTGTCTCAGACGACCACCGGGACAAGACCACAGGAACCAGATGATTCCTCTGCACAATGTGACTTTGTTGCAGCCTGAAATTGAACTGCTGGTTTTGTCTGGCCAGAGGAGAACTGGTCCCCCGACTGAGCCTGGTTTCTCCCAAGGTTTTTTCTCCATTCTGTCACCGATGGAGTTTTGGTTCCTTGCCGCTGTCGCCTCTGGCTTGCTTAGTTGGTCCCCAACGATATCGCTGGAAATGAAGTGTCCCACTTCATTTCCAGCGATATCGTTGACTTGATTGCAAATGATTACAAAGATACTATTTAAACTGAACTGAGTTGGATGATGACATCACTGAATTCAATGATGAACTGCCTTTCACTGAAAAATTTGTGTTTACTATTGTCATTTTGCACTATTGACACACTATTTTCCTAATTAATGCTGTTCAGTTGCTTTGACACAATCTGTATTGTTAAAAGCACTATATAAATAAAGGTGACTTGACTTGACTAGTATCACTATTTAGCACAAGGGCTACTCTAACAAATAGAAATATTAACTGATGATACTAAATATATCTGAGGGTATGAACGTGCAGAAATTGTGGACTCCTCAGTTTGAAAAATTAACAGTCACTGTCGCGAGGTTCATCTTCGCCAATCCACCAATAGGAATTCAAGGATGATGCAACACATATACGCCACCAGAGGGCATTTTTACCATTATTTGTATTTTATACACCCTTTGGGTTAGATTGATTAAACCATCACAATATGGTACGGTACAAAATAAAGAAAACACCTGGTTAGTTTATTTATTTCACAAAATGATTCATCATAAAGGCAAACTATAATGTATTAGGAAATATAAGTTTCATGCTAATGAACAAACTTGCATTAAAAAAAGATCAAATCAAGATATTAATATTTGTTGACTCTCTTGTTTTAGACTACAGCAGTCATTCTCCTGTATCTTGACTCAAAAAGCTTTGTGAATGTGTTGTATAGGCTTATAATTATTGTGTAATCTTTAGTTTACACTTCAGTCATAAAACATGCATTATAGAACCATTTTAATAAAAAAGGTTCTTTGCTCTACATAGAACCATTTTTTTGGAAAAGGTTCTATTGGCCAAGTACAGAACCTCAAGGAACCCTTTTTTAAGTGTGGGGCCATGAAAAATAATTAAAGGTTGTCTCTTGAACTGCACCTTCACTTCCCTTTTTACTTTTCTTCATTTTCCCCAATATCTCTGTCTCTCAATTTTTTTTATTGTATCTGTCACTTCTTGAACAGCAGGTCTACTGTTATGAACAGGACTGTGTCCACCTTGTTGCAAAACAACCAAATCATTGCAATTTGTTATCACAGAATGTTATTTATCTTAAAATGACTTAAATACCTGAGATTTAACAAACCTATATTTCATACAAATATATCAAAACAATTTTCTAAAGTGCCTAAAAGTCAAAATCAGTACAATATCTTTTTTGAAAAATCCTAATACTGAACACACTATTGCATTATTAGGCTGTGATATTTTTGTGTTGCTGTCTGCTCAAGCTCCCTCCTGTCCTATACAATAAATCCATGAGAACATCTGACTGCTAAAGTTATTAATGTAACTTTCCAATCGATAACGATGTCCTTTAGAACAGTATTCTGAATGATGTTAAAAATAGGGTGCCCCTGATAGCCTAAGAGGTGCTAGCAGTTTAATACTCAACTAGGTTAATAAAGACAAAACTCTTTAGCGTATTTACAGATGAAACTGACCTGCTACATTTTTTGCTACATTTCGCTGCTTCTTCTGGCCGCTTCCCCTCCTTCATCGAGTCCTGCGCATCGACTCTGTTCGAAACCGTCGTTTGAAGCGCGGAACATGTGAGCCAATTCGTAAAGCGCAGTGCTGCCAGTCAAGAAGACTGACCGATTTATGATTTATTATCGTATGACAAAATTGGAAATGATCAATTTGGTACATTGAGAAGACAAAAATATAAAATAATAATAATAACTAAAAAAAAAAAAAAAAACAGGGCATCGGGCCAATTCAGCCGGCAGGCCACCGGGAATTCGCCCGGTGCTCCCGATGGCCAATCCGGGCCTGGGGACGCGTTTCCTGTACAACTACGTAACTTGCTGATTAACCACCATAGTAAGATGCATCGTTGTGGAAACGAACTAGCTACTCACGACTGTTTCCTGAAACCATGGTACCTGTGTCGCAAATCCATAGTTTAAACCACATTGGTTTGAGCTGTCATTACGACGTTGTTCTACTTTTTCTTCGATCTAATAGCCGACTGGTCCCATGAGCATATACCGCCACATACAGTAATTTGGTTTTATTTTCTCTTTTCTTCGACTCGAATTATGCTTTTGAAATGACGTTACGTAGGAGTGGAGTAATAACGCAACATTAATTTGTTACGCAATAAATTATATATATATACACACACAGAGTAAAAAATTTGCTCTTTTCTGATCCCAGTGTCTACAATTTCTACAGTAATTTGGTTTTATTTTCTCTTTTCTTCGACTCGAATTATGCTTTTGAAATGACGTTACGTAGGAGTGGAGTAATACCGCAACATTAATTTGTTACGCAATAAATTATATATATATACACACACAGAGTTAAAAATTTGCTCTTTTCTGATCCCAGTGTCTACAATTTCACAATTTCATATAAATACTATTTCTTATTTAATATTGATAGGCTACATAAGCACAATTGAAAATAGATGGGTTTTTAAAAATCTGTGATGTACTGTTGTGGTCTTGTGGACACCTGTTGCTTATTTTGCTCAATAATGTTTCCTATTTAAGTGCCCTTGCCATTCAGTCATGTGTTAATGAAATGACACGAAAACCGCAATTTTCAAAGCATGAAATTGCAGTTATTTTGGAGGAGGTGGAAAATAATAAAATCCAGCTATTTTCAAAGCTGAAATACAGCATTACAAATGCTGACAAACAGAAAATCTGGGCAGAAATCACTCAAAAAATAAATGCTGCTGGCTATGGGTACGAACGAAGCCCAGAAGAAGTCAGGAATAAGTGGAGGGACTTCACAACTGTGACAAAACGGAGGGCTGCGGCATTTAAAAGGGAAGCAAATAAGACTGGTGGGGATATCAATTCAGTTCCTCCTCTCACTACAGAGGAAGAGAAAGTGTTGGCCATCCTGGGGCCTGAACCATTGGAAGGGATCCTTGGAGGTATAGATGCATGTGCATCAACCAGGCCTTTGCCTTCAAAGTTCAGGCCTCTAACATCAGGCCTTCTCCAGTCTGGCCCTCTCCAGTCTGGCCCTTCAACATCAGGCCCTCTCCAGTCTGGCCCATCAAATCACCAAAGGGTCCTTGTCTATTGCTCTCTTCCCCTGATTCACCTCCATCTGAGGTGGGCCAATTCTGCAGTTTGCCAGGTGGCTAAAGAGGGTGGCTTTGGTGATAGCTGGCTGCTGGGAGACAGTGGATATCCTCTTCGCCCATACCTCCTGACACCTGTGCAGCATCCAGCCACCATTGCAGTTTAAACCATTTGTTTAATCTGACATAACTTCTGTAAGAAATTAACTCATTTATAAGGGAATTAATTATTATTTTTATTTCTAGCTCAGGTTTTGAGAGGAATCGAATCTGAAAATTCGAGGTCAACCTGATTAGAACTGATTTCAAATTTGATAGTTTACACTTTATCAGCTACTCGTCCAGCGAGACGTTAACGTCAGTGTATATTAACAACTTGAATATTTGTATTTTCCCTGGCCACGGGTTAATACATGCTTTGATAAGTTATAAGCTACGAGCTAGATAACGTGATCTTGGCAGAGTTTTAACTTTACAAAATTTCCCGACACCAGACAATACTTCTTTATAAATGAAACAAGAATTTATTGGCTATTCTAGATTACATTAAACTAAGCTAAATCACACACATACACACACACACATACAGTTCTGAAGAATGAGAGTTGACGGAGTTTGTATGAAGTTCCCAAAGTTCTAACTCGTTTTCCACGAGTTCTTTTAAATTCAACCTGAGAGAATCACAAAGCAGAGACTTGGCTTATCTTTACTGCTTAAAATCAATCATCGGCGACAGTTCAGCAGATAGAAGATTTTGTTTGTTTCAACTGTTTCCTCGTTGCTGACAACAGGCTTCCTGGATGGCTGCTTGAGGGAATCCCAGGGCTGCAGATTGGCTGCTGACGGGGCGTGTGGATGACGTAGTTTCTGGGGATGCCTTCCGGAGGTTGGTTGGTTTCCTGGTGAGTTTAAGTTTGCAAGACTTTAGGCTTTTGAAGATCTTTGGCAGTCACAAAGTTTCAACTGATGTGTTTGAGTTTTGGAGTCTCGCTCGTGATGTTACGGCATGGGAGTGCTTTGTCGCGCGGTCACCAAGGCAAAAAGTCACAGTTCTAGAGAGAGAGAGAGTGAGCGAGCGACTGTTCAGGCATTGGGTTTTTAAGGAAGCCCAATTTGATCCATCCCACAGGTCGTTGTTCCAATCAGATAGTGGCTTTAATAATTTCTTATAAAATTGTCGTACAACACACACTGTTCAAAATAACACATTTTCATTCATACCAAGGTTATTCAAATATCATGACCATTCCCACAAGCCCAAACTTCGCATATCTGGCATACACAGAGTACCTTTAATCACTTTATCTATTAAAAGTGGTTATAAAACATTGATTAAACTTCATAGGTTACAATAAACACATCAAACAGAAAGCCTATTATTTGGGAGTATATTGCTCCGATACTTTAAATTATTTTAAATGTTGTCTTTTAAACTTGGTCCATGCAATGTCTGTGTTTCCTCTCTTAATAGAGAAAGAATGTCCTGAGGTCCATACACGTCATGCGGTGGTTTGCTGAGTTTGATTGAATCATATTATTACTGTTCTTTAGGTCCGTTGTTTTGCAAGCCTGAGGATGTGATTAAATTACTCGTCCTTTTCCTGTTGGTTATAATAGTTCCATACATTGTGCGATCACAAGACATCATGAGGTATCTATAGGTTGTGAAAGAACTTTTTTTGTCCTTGATACAAAGAAAGCTTTGTTGTCTCCTGATTGGATTAGTTTAGACCTCGTGATGAGTTGATTCGATGGCGTATCAGTGTCTGTTCATGTAGAAATCCTACAAATATCCCCCTTTTGCTCGGTGAGGTTCCCATTGCGAACGTCAGTGGGCACTGGAACAAGAGGCAGAGAGAACAGGCACACACAAGACACAAACAACATCTCCATCACTGACTAAATCCTGGTACAGGACTTGGGCAATTTGGGAATGATCAGGTTAGAAACTTGAGAAGACGTAGGGGTACATTATTTAGGATTACTTGTAATTGTGTCATTTAGATTGCTCTAATTGTCAGAGGTTCGGTATAGGCATAATCTCAATCAGGTTTGTTGAGTTCTCAGGTTCAGGTTCAGGTTCTTGGTCAGTTTTATCATGTCGGAACATGCGCAGGACG
The DNA here is from genome assembly GCF_001515645.1 of Sinocyclocheilus grahami. NCBI lineage: Eukaryota > Metazoa > Chordata > Actinopteri > Cypriniformes > Cyprinidae > Sinocyclocheilus > Sinocyclocheilus grahami. The sequence goes on from NW_015506928.1 coordinate 377,979, forward strand.
CCAGACGTGAACTTTTTGAAAGACTCTTGGACGGCATTCACTCGCTTGTGGAGGAGGAAGGCAAGTGTCAGAGTCACAACATATCCTACAATACTAGAAACGCAAAGCGCTGTGTCAGCGGCAGACCAAGACCGAATGATTGGCGCGCCAGCGGGCGGAAGGCGAGCGATAGCTTCTAAAGCTGTATCAACAGGAGTCAAATCAATAAGTTGCGTTCCTTCCTCCTTGATCATTTCTTCCAATTCTGGATCGAGGGCGAAGGAATGCTGTTTGAAGAAGGGTGAGATTTAGAGTTCAGCCTGATACTCGTCGTCGGTAAGGTGATACAATGCTAAATCATCAATATGGAGGATCGAGCCCTTAGGGACATTGATCCATAAAGTCTGGTTAGGCAGGATAATGCGCGTGACAGTGTCGTGTCGATCATAGGTGAGGGTAGCTGTACGCGCTGGGGTGTTGATTAGCCATTGGTTTCAACGATTTCGAGCTTGGGTTGCCTCAATTTAGTTGACAAGGGCTTTTCACAACGATTTGCAACAATTTTTGGTGAAAGGAGTCAATCCTAATTTCGGGACCTGGATTTAAAGTTGAGTTAAGGGAGTTACCTGATGAGGGGACTAGAGGGGAAAGGAAATTATAGTGAGAGAGAGAGAGAAAGAGAAAAAATTCCACCTGAGGAAATTGGTTGATGCCTTATATGGAGCTTGGCCTGTATACCCAGGAGTTTCCACACTTCCTTCATGACTTAAGCGGTGAAGTGGGTTCCTCGGTCAGAGTTGACCCTTAAGGGCAGTCCGAACCTTGAGAAGATGTGGTTCATCAAAAGGCAGGCTGTCGTTTCTGCTGTATCGTTGGGAGCTGGGAGACACTCTACCCATTTTGTGAATTCGCAAACCACGGTGAGGAAGTATTTGTTACCCAGTGTTGACTGTGGTAGGGGTCCCACCCGATCTATTTGGAGGTCCGACCATGGGAAGGTCATTCCTTTCCGTTGCAGTGCGGATCCGAAGCTTGGAGGGTGAGGAAATCATCAGTGGCGAATTGAGGTGAGAGTTCAATGTGGGAGGAGGTGGGGTTTTGCATGCCAGTGGCATGCTGGCGGCGGGTTATAGCAGCCACTGATGGGGTGGGAGGGCAGGACATATCCAGGACTCTCCATGTAATGCCCCTGCTTTGGTGAGGGCATCAGTTTGGTCATTGAGATCTTTGTCTTGTCCTGGTTGACGTGAGTGGCCTCTGACCTTTTTCCAATAAACGATTGTAATGTCAGATTACTTTTCTTAGGGAATTCATTAATATTAACTAATTCAGGTTTTGAGAGGACTCGAATCTGAAGATTCGAAGTCAACCTGCTTGTTCAGATGACAATATATGGTGAAAATTCTTATTTGGGTCATATATTCCAAGACGTAGGCTAGAATCTGTGATTGAGAACTACAGTAAATATCCACACCGGTGCGGTGACTGACTGCCACACATACTCTTCAGAACATTAGATTCATCCACGCTGGAGCCATGCCGACTCACAACCCACGCAAGCAAGATAATTCCGCACACAGCTGCAATTGCAGGTTTTCAAACAGAGATGGCGACAAAGAGGCAAAACTTACAGACTGCAGCTTTAAATAAGAAGTAGCAATTTGGTTTCTAACAATTGCTAATTTCACGCCCTGATAAATGTTGCATGCAGGAGCTAAAGCTTTCAAAGATATTTCTTAAAAGGGGCGATTAATCATTATTATTCTAGCTCAGGTTTTGAACAGACTCGAATCTGAAGATTCGAAGTCAACCTGATTAGAACTGATTTTAAATTTGATAGTTTACACTTTATCAACTACTCGTCCAGCGAGACGTTGTGTATATTAACGATTCTGTTCATATTACTTCGTGGCCAATGACAAAATGGTAATCTTATTCATTTTGAGCAAGGTAACAAGGATCTAGGCAGATTTTTAACTTTAAAAATGTCACGACACCAGACAATATTCTTTATAAATGAAATAAGAATTTATTGGCTATTCTAGATTACATTAAACTAAGCCAAAACACACAAATACACACACACACATACAGTTCTGAAGAATGAGAGTTGACAGAGTTTGCATGAAGTTTACAAAGTTCTAACTCGTTTTCCACGAGTTCTTTTAAATTGCAACCTGAGAGAATCACAAAGCAGAGATTTATCTTACGTTTACTGCTAAAACTCAATTATCAGCACCAGTTCAGCAAGAGATGAAAAGATTTTGCCTGGTACTTGCGTTACAAGCTTCCTGGTTGGCTGCTTGAGGGAATCCCGGCTTTTGATTGGTTGCTGGTCGGGCATCTGGATGACGTCGTCTCTGGGAATGCCTTCCTGGAGAATGGAGGTTGCCTTGTGACGACGGAGCTTCGAAAGTCGGTTGCCTTGGGCACGGAGAGTGATGTTTGGAGTTCTTCTGAGAGTTCCTTTGCTTGGCTTTAGACTTTGAAGTTCGGCAGTCATGAAGTTTCAACTGAAGTGTTTGAGTTTTGGAGTCTCGCTCGTGATGTTTCGGCATGGGAGCACTTTGTCACGCGGTCACCAAGGCGAAAAGCCACAGTTCTAGAGAGAGAGAGTGAGCGAGCGAGCTTTGTGTCCATTTTTAAGCAGACTGATTTTGGTCCTCCCCACGGCACGATCTTCTAATCGACTTGTTGCAAGGCGGAGCGTGCATACATTAACCTGATGCTTCAATTTATCATGTGGGGAAATATCTCTGCGACGAGTTTGTTAATACTTCTATAAAGTTTCTTAATGCAAGTATCATACATATTTCCCACTTCTCATTCATACCAAAATTTCTCACATAAAATAAGCTTTCATTCAAGCTCATATAACAGGTATTTTGCATACACATTAATAATCTTAATTACTAAAAGGAAAAGTTATAAGGCAAAGATTAAGATATCATGGTTTCAATAACACATCAAACAGAAAGCATATTATTTGGGAGTAAATTGCTCCGATACTTTAAATGATTTTAAAAGATTGTTTTTTACGATCGTCATGCAAGGTTCTGTTTCTTTTGTTGTAAGAAAAGGACGCGGGTCCGTTGGGTTTCAGGAAGGGGCAGGAAGCAGATGTTTAATGGGTCATGTGATGGTCACGTATAGATCCCGTGTTTGCAGGCCTGAGGGTATCAGTTAATTTACTCATCCTTTTCCTGTTGGATGTAATAGTTCCATTCATTGGTGGTCACAAGACATCACAAGGTATCTATAAGTTGTAGTCCTGATACAAAATATCTCTGTGTTACCTCCTGATTGGATCAGTTTTTCATCTCTCCTCTGAGTAGATGAGACAAGACTGACAGGAAGTCGACCCAGAGCATTGGAGTCATGTGCTGGGGTGATTAGTTTAGACCTCATGATGGCTGATAGGGGGGAGATCTTTGTCTGTATATAGATGGGAATCCCTACACGATCATGTCATGTTCAGTGACAATGGCCTCGCATGCTTGGAAGAGTTCCTGATGTTTGACAGGCTTGTTGCTGGCCATCTTGAATCCATTCTGTTTCCATCCAGCTAGATGGCATGTGAAGCTTAGACGGGCATAATTCGAGTCGGTACAGATGAGTTTTTTTTTTAAGGAAAAAAAGTTAATGGTAAGATGAAAGTGAAAGATAAAACAACAAAATACCCTTTTTCTGGTAGCAGAATGAGTATAATTAAATTCTCTTCTCTTTTCCTTTTTGGTTAAGTTGGATTTAGAAGGATGCTTCTAAACCGGTGTTCGGAAATGGGGATTTCTAATGTAATGAATCAGCTCATGGGAAATATGAATAATTAATCATAACTAGTTATAATTAATTATGAATATTTTAGATCCACTGTAGATATTTAGCTGACCTCTCTTGTCAATTCTAAGAATGTTAACTTCCTGGTTAAGGGAAATAACTTCCTTACTGTACAATTCTACAAACGCTTGTAGCATAAATCTGCATGATTAAGTGACTCCAGTTATGAGCAAACAATGAACCACGTCAAGTGTGATACAAGTAAGGTTTTATTAACTACATAAACACATAAATTGGTCTAACATACACATACACACGCATACAGTTGGTATAGGAAAGGGTTAAAGCTTAACTCAGTACAGAGAAGAGACATAAGGAATGAAATTTATGGAACCA
>NW_015506928.1:382670-384638 GCF_001515645.1 Sinocyclocheilus grahami
TATTGTGTGTTTGAGTGGTCCAGACGCTACAAATTCCCCCCTTTCGAACGTTGTTGTCTGTAGAATAGACAATAACGAGCGATGTCAAAGGTGCCGAACAATCGAACACACACAAAAACTTAATTTTTGATTAGTAATATGCATTGCTAAGAACTTTTTCTATTTTAATATATTTTAAAATGTAATTTATTGCTGTGATTTGTCAGCAGTCATTACTCCAGAAATCATTGTAATATGCTGATTTGCTGATTTCTAAATTTTTATCAATGTTAAAAACAGTTGTGCTGCTTAATATTTTTGTGGAAACCATGATAAATTTAGTTCGGGATTCATTGATGAATAGAACGTTGAGATGAACAACATTTATTTGTAATGGAAATCTTCTGTAACATAATAAATGTATTTACTGTCACTTTTAATCAATTTAATTCGTCCTTGCTGAAAAAACAAGTATGAATTTCTTTCTATTAATCTAAAGACCCCAAACTTTTGAATGATAGTGAAAGTTGACTGGGGTTTCTCAAACTTTATATTTCTTATTTTTTGTCAAGTGGTAACAAAGTATTTGGTTAAAAAGCCTTCTTTTAAACAAAGTATTCTCGCTCACCTATCTTTAAGACAACATAGTCTTTTTGCATTACCTGAAAACTGCTACCAGTTGGTTAGTTTGTATACATTTATTGATAATGTGATGTTCACATACTCTGACATGATATAGGAAGGGATGATGGCCACAGTTTCAGCTCATGATTGAAAGTGGAAAAGTCCCAGAAGACGTGGTACTGGCACAGACATGTAAACAAAAGGGCCCAAAATGACTCGATTCAGCAGATTTTACTGACATCTGTGTCTGGATTTCACTCACGGGGTGGAGGTAAGCATTCATCAAATGATTGAATTCGTATCGATTCCTACCATATTAGCAGTTTAAAGCAATACCTCTTTTGATGGCGGGAGAGAGAAAGAGAGAGAGAGAGAGAAAGATGGCGTGAGAGGTTTTTGAATGATTCTGTTTGAAATAAGTAAACGGGAGATTCACACGCAAATCCTTTCTGTCTGCATATCTGAATAAGAATATCTTTAAACGGGCCAGGAGGAGGGAAGCGGCGGGAAATGCAGCCGAACCGTGGTGTGCAGGATCAGGGGGGTTATTTAACACTTAGGTGGGAGGCTATGTGTTCGTACAGAGGTCGTGCGGGTAGCCGAGAGTGGCTGTTAGCGCAGTGGGCGACGTGGGGCACTCCAGCCCATAGAAAAATTAATTAAGCAACGCTTTACTTTTAAGTCAGGGGCTTACATGTGTTTTTCTTTGGTTGACATTGTCTGCCTTGAGATTATGAAAGCTTAGCCTTTATCTCAGACAGTGATTGCATTGTGGGAACGGGCTCTGCGTACATTATGGAACGAGGAGACAAACGCTCATCAATAGCCTGATTTCTCCTTCAAGTGCTGATGAATGTAGGTTTATGTGCTTGATATTGATGTTTTTCGTATTCACCCATGGGATCCGCATCTTGCAGCAGCTCAGACGCGTATGCCTTTATAGATTTCTAATACATTTCAGCTCTGCGTTTTTAATACAGATGGGTAATTCTGCTCGGTTTTGCGAGATCAATGCAAATGCATCTTACCCACAACCAGCCACGCAAGCCACAAGAGAGGAGAATCTCCATCATGACAATGTCCTCGGCTCAAAACTGAAGTGGCGTGCTGGGCCGAGCCGTCCTTAGCCTCAAGGTGGCTCGGAGAAATTGCTTTTGTCGGAGGTGGGCATCGGTTATTTTTGTGTGTGTTAGCCGCTCCGGTGGGATTGAGTAATTAGGATCCTGACATGGCGTCGGCGAGCCAGCCGAGTGAATCAAAAATGAAGGCAAATGAAAGCAAATTCCTCCGAGGAGGGAGAGGAGAAATCTGTGCGCTCGCGCCGCTAATTTTCTAGAGCTCCTAGTTAGGTTCATTTCATTCCTC
>NW_015506929.1:0-1083 GCF_001515645.1 Sinocyclocheilus grahami
CAAGTCCTTAAGGTCAGAGCTGGATGCTAGATAAAGCAAAAAATATATATATTTACATTTCAATCAAGGACAGTTCAAAGAAGAAAAAAAAAGTTTCCTATTTGAGAAATAGAGTAGTGGACGTATGATGGCAAAACACCACCCTCTGGTTCCCACAAGATTTTCCTATGGGCTTTTATGATGAGTTTCTTCAATTTATGAGTAAAATAAATTCTGTATTAAACAGAACTCGACAATCCTTTGATGTTTTGTTCTGCAGTGTAAACACATCCCAGATGTTAAAAGCATATATTTTCAAAAATTAACGCAAATGCTTCACAACTCATGATTTGTGGGCGAGTGTGTGCAGTTTACATTGTAGAAAAAAAATATCAAAGTATTGTCAAGTTACATTTACCACAAGCTTTATTTGTACTCATAATTTATAAAACCCCATGGGAAAATCTTGAAGGAACCAGTGGTGAAATAGTCTTTCAGTTTCTGATGTCATCCCTGCCACCACTCCATGATTTAATACAGATCATCTTACATATGCCCAGTGTTGTAAAATCCAGCAAACTGTCAAGTACATTTCATACAGACCTAATAAAACAATGTAAAGACTTATACCCGTCTCAATGAAGTGACGCAAATACCCTGAGATGCGACATCTATCTTCTAGTGAACAATCGTGGTCATCATCATCATCATCCACACTGCTATCAGAGGGCCAGCAGATACAGGGAAGCAGCATCTGGAAACAATTATACATTTCTGTTGCAACAGTACTATATGCACATCACTTTAAAACCAAATTAAACTTACCAAAGGGGTGAGTGAATTTTCACATTCCCTCTGAAAGATCTTTCCTTTCAGTCAGCAGTGGCCACACTGGTTTCTTTGAGTCCTTTACGTTTTTGTTTCCCCTGCCGTAATCTCCTTCCAATTACCTATTGTATTGCATATATTAGATTATTAGGTTACATGAATACAATTAATATTATAGTACACCAATGCTTAAGTTTGAAGGTTAATTAAACAAAAGAAAAAAAACAACAACAACACTACCGCATATGATAAAAGGCGCTCAAAAAGCCACTTCCG
>NW_015506929.1:1482-3197 GCF_001515645.1 Sinocyclocheilus grahami
ATTTTGGATTCAAAGATTAAACAAAATACTATAGTCAATGTTCCATAAAAAAATAGTTGACATACCCATGTTAAAATTAAATCCATGTTGAAGCCTCTGTATAACAGTAGACAAGAAATGTCTGGTTACTCCCTCACCAATGGCAGCATCCCCTGAATGTAACAGCAATTTACAGCAACAGTCCAAAAAAAAAAAAAAGAGAGACATGGCCATTAAAACCTAACTAGGAATGCCACTAAATAAACGTATTTACTTGTTTAACCTTGGAGTCTGCACTTCACAGGGCTTGCCCATTCTATGCCATTTTGTTTGTAGAATGCAACAAGTTCTCTGTCTTGATCTTCATTGTCCATCCTCAAATCCATGGTCATCAAGAGGGGCTTTCTCATCTCATGTTGGCAAATTATTTCCTTTGTGTATAAGGATGCTGCTTTATTTTTATCTGGTTCAGTTTTCCAATCTGCAAAAAAAAAACACAAAAGCAACATGTCAACAGTTCAGCTAAAGCTAAATGTGTATTCTATTTCAGTTTTACATCTCAGAAATGTATTATGCTTATCAGTTCCAAAAAAAAGAAATGCATACCATAACTCATGCTTGTGGCTTCAGCTGCATTTGAATGATCACCGGTATGTGTCACAGGCACGGAAAATCCAGATGTAGATGGTTCCTCCATAGACGCATTGAATTCCAGAGGTGGCGTGCTTACAATATAATACACAAACTTCATTACCACACTTAAATGAAGGAACAAAAGTCCTTTATAAATGGATGACCTCAATTTCAACATAAAACACAATATTCAATTCACAATTGTATAGTGAAGAAGACCTGTGGCAATCCTAACAGCACACATAATGAAAGTACAAAAAACAACAAAAAATTAAAATCACTGAATTGACTGGAAATATGTTGTGCGCTTTCAAAAAAACAATTATTTTCCTCACCTGTCACCTGTGCAAAAACTTGCGTGAACCTCTATCACATCAAGAGGCATTTCATTTTGACAGATGGGGCAAGATGCCTAGAGGAAACAAACAAAAACAATATAATATAACTTTTCTTTCATGTTGTTTCAACCATGTATGAGTTTCTTTATCATGGATGGGACAACAAGATATTCTGAAGACTAATCATTAGATGTGAAAAAAAAATATCTTCCAATTATTTATTGAATTATTTTTTGTGTTTTAAAGTTATACAGATTATGAATGACACATGAAAGACTAGAAGACAGAATTTTCCCTTTAACCTGCATATGCAAGAAACAAAAACACAGAGAAATGCAATGTGTTATCAGAATTATTTAAATAATTTGCGGTTTCCAAAAGCAGCTCTAAAAAACTGTTTAAAAAAAATATTTATCATACCTTATTAAACTTCCAAATTATGTATTTAAATTAAATTAACTATTTTAATATATCTTACTTGATTGGTCTGTTCAGCTTCATCAGTTGTCACACAGGACTTTATGTGTGCAGTCAGGATGACTAATGGATAAGTGATTCCACATTTCTGGCATTTCTCTTTTGGCATGTCATTAAAGCTTTCAGATTCAGGTGGCAGAGCAGTGGTGTCAAGTTCCATTTGAAGAGGAGCTATGTAAAGCACTCCTTTAAAACCTTGTGTTGCTGCCTTCAAATGCTTGGCACTGTACCCACTCTCATCGGGTGGAATAAGGTTGAGCTTCCGGGAGCCCCATCCTCCTTAAAAAA
>NW_015506929.1:3288-4331 GCF_001515645.1 Sinocyclocheilus grahami
TTATTAGTGATTATGTGAAAATTCAGAAATGTATTTGATGTGAATGAATTTTTTTCATTGCAATATATCACTATGTTCCTGATGATTACCTGAAGATTTATAGACAAGCCAACCCCCCTTTACTTCCTGAAATTTTGGGAACAGATCCTTCAGTTGGGCACATACCTTACAATGTAAATAACACTGAGTAAAAATTAAATCCCCAACAGTTACAAGTGCAACACTGGTACAACCAGCTTATAGTGTTTAATTACAGTAATGTGCTAAAGAGCACCTCAGCACCCATGTTCCAGCTATACAGAGTTACTAATGAATTAAGCTCTGTTACATTAGCAAAAGAGAATTTTAAAAGATGCAAGAGAAACATCATGCATACTTACTTCAACATTTGCATTATCTTTCGCCCCAACCCAGCTTGCATATGTACCAGTTGCTCACTCTCCATAGGTGTTCGCTCATATTGGTGAGGAAGCAAATAAAAGTTAACAGGCAATATTTTTGCGGGTTTGCTAGGGGGCACTGACAGCATTCGCCTTTTACCCCGTCCTTTGCTGAAAAACCCAGGAAATTATCTGTTGCCAAAAAATCTCAATTACAAACCAAAATATTTACCATCAAATAATGTAATGTTTCTTTAGGTCAATATTAAATAAAAATAATGTAGTTGCAAAACCTGGTCATCTCAGTTTGGATGGTGGCCCTCTGCTGAACAGTGTGCTGCCTATGGAGGCTGAATCATTAAATTAATTTAATGAAAGTAATTTAATAAAACTATGCATGCACAAATACATATACATAACAGGGAATTCCTTTACCACACTATCCTTACTAACTATCCTTACCACAATAATAAATAAAAATACACAAAAAACCTGGAATTATCCTGACTGGGACCAGCTGCACTGCCTGAAGTCAGCAAAGACAACAAGTGCCTGGCTGACCTGACAACTTCACTGTCCTGTAAAAACAGTTTAAGCTGATTTTTTTTGTATCTTATAAACATTCATTATTGGTCTAATGGTCCGCTGTTTATAATGCTTTTT
>NW_015506929.1:4446-10602 GCF_001515645.1 Sinocyclocheilus grahami
CCATCTTTACACTGCAGAGGAAACAGAAGCTGCATCTGAAGTGGCATTAGATGTATCAAAGTCCCTTTAAGGGATATTCTATAGTCTTTGGATGTATTTACACAGACTGTTTCATGAAGCTGAGGTGTCAAAGTGATTTATTACACCACAAAATTGCAGATACACAAATAATTTTATAAGATTAATGTTTTAAATATTAAAAAAATATATACAAATAAGAAATGTTGGGAAAATGCAAGGTACTTTTAAATGTGAAAACCAAACCACAAGTAGGTGGCGACAAATGACTGTTTAAATAAGTGAGTCATTTAGTCACTCAGTTGATTCTTCAAACTGCTAATTCATTCGGAAACCAGGCAACTGACTGTCTTTATGAATGGGTTCATTAAATTAGCAAATGATTCAGTAACCCATTCATAAAAACAGTCACTTGCCTCGTTGCATTAGTGTTGATATTCGGGGAAACGTCCTAAAATTTGCTTACCTAAATCATATATCATCCTTATTTTTTTTTCTACCGCAGTATGCATCTATAACTTTCTGTGAGTGCTGTTGCACTCAATTCTTTTGATTTCTGCACGAGTCTCTTTCACATACTCAGGTTATGCAGGCCTCATCTGGAAACGGATGAGCAAACGGACCCGTTGTATTTCTGGCAGAGTCCAAGCTCTTTACAACGGCCGCTTTGTCATTTCAAGCTGTTGCGGTCTAGTGTAGACACGGTGGCATGCTAATCACTTTTACACCAAATATACTTTAAAACACCACAGACCGCTTAAACAAATGTTTCACATGCTGGGAACGCTAGCATAATATTTAAATATAAACCATAAATGCTTAAAAATCACTTACCTCTGGGCGATTCATGATCAGGCAGAAGAATGGCGACCTTCTGAGCCGCACGCTCGCGCCAGAAAACTACTGCAGCTCTAATTGGCCAAAATGCTTTGTTCCACTTTTCGGAGATCATCTACTCTTCCCTGTGAATGACCTCTGACCTACTTTCTGTACGATCTGAATTTCTGCGTTTTGAATTTTAGAAAATTGAATTTGATGTTCCGAATTTCTTCTTCATCTTGAAAACTTGAAGCTGTATTTTTAAAAACTGGATATTTGCAGTCTAAGAATTCAGAACAAAAAAATCTGTTGTTCGAAAATACATGTCTATAAAACTCTGCCTTAAAAAATCATTTGTGTTAAATTTCAAATGTTATATATTCAAGTAAAAAAAAATTCAAATTTAAAATCAAAATCAAATTCAAAACGATTTTAAATCCCACATAATATTCAGTTTTGTTAAATAACACTTGTCAATAATTCAAATTTAACACAATTCAAATTCAAATTGTTTTGTCATAATATTAGCTCCATAGGTGAACTCTCTATCAAGGCCCAAAATTTCAAATCTAAACTCCACCAATGAGATGGACCACTTTTTTAATGACTGCTGAGACTATAAGTGATCAACCCCAGAAAATTCCAGCAGCCTTCATGCAAGACACCACTGCAGAGGGTAAACAGTGATCTCGTTGTTTAGACTGTTCCACTTTGCCTACTCTTGTTTCTTTATCCCTTTTTGTCTGAATTTGGCCCTTCTTTGGACTGGCTCAAAAGTTGATAGAGATAGAGAGCTGAATCTATGACACATGGATGAACTAGCATAAATAAGATACATTGTTTATAGTTTGGGTAAGCGTCAGATACTGTATGTCAACATTTTTACATACATTTCAGTTATTAAAACATGAAGAGGAGGATTACAAATATAGACAGTGCTCTTGGAGAAAATGACAGAAGAGTACAATTTGGCTGACTTTAAGGAGCAAGTCTTCTAAAAATGCTCCTGGACAAATTGATCAATACAGCATTAAATGATAAAACATATTCAAGCTATGATCTTCAGCATAGACTGCTAGTAGATTTTGTAATGAATCTATATATAAATATCTTTGAAACGAAAGCGTTTTTCTTGAAATAACAGTTCCAGGTACTGGTGTTCTTGGGTACAGTTTTAAGGTTTCTAAAGGGGAAATGAAATAAATGATTAGAGTTACAATGTTTTATTCATTTTTAAACACGCAGTTACATGCAGTGTAATGTTACTTATGTTTATGATCTTGTTTACAAAAGTTCTTATGAAGGTTTACATATATTGGTGCACTATGTTATGCATACAACAGTAACTGTCTTTGTTTTTATACTAGTCATTAAAACTAATATGTAGTTTTATTACATTTAATCATCAGAGAAGTTATTTATGCTTTTTGAAAGCACAATGTTGTTTAGACATGTCATTTAAATGACACATTGTTCAAATGATTAAATAAAGGATTTACAGAAGGTTTTTGTGTTATTGAAAATGAAATGAAATGAAACATGCAACAACAAACCATTAAAATTTGTATTAAAATTTAATTTGAGTGAAGTTATCAAAATGATGTTAAGATAACTTGATTTAATTGCACAGAATTAACATGATCAAAGCATATATCTAAAATAAAATAATAATTTTAATCTAACATAACTCAATTATGTTAGGATAACTTGAAAAGACTATGTACACATTACTTTTTGAAAATACATCTGATTAACACAAAAGTATTATAATGAAACCACATAAATGCATAGGACACTGAACTCAAACTGAATGTGTGGAACCAATGTCCATAATTCAATTGAGTAAATCCAACAAAAAAAAATTTTCAGTGTATATAGTGGACTTTGGGGGAACCCACTTGTCTTTTTTTTTATAACGTTCGTGCGCTTGTGCATGCCTCAAAAGAGGGCTTACAATGACTTACAAAGATACATAACAGCTACAAGTGTATGCACTACTTGCTTTATGCAAGCACTATAGTATATAGGATAAATCACTATACAGGATTTACCCTATTATACTTTATCGACATTAATTGATAGGTGAAACAACAAACAGCCACCCACAAATAGTTTATAAACAAAGCATCAGGCTGTCTTTGAGTTCACATGAACAACAGTTAATGTAAAGTTACTCGTCGTCAGGCTACAGAAGAATACCATAATTCCTCCGTTCGGTTAGGCCTAAGACATCGCAGACCTATAACAACTCAGCCACAACACATAATTGCGAATAACATGCCTTACCTTAACACAGAATCGACCAGAATTCAACGTTTATATTTTTTCTTCAAATCTTTGAGTTAACATGTACTAAACATGAGTGGAATTTGCACCGCAGCGCCCCACACCTTGATGCTCATGACAAGAATAGCATGTATAGTTATCTTTATTGAAGTGAATTAGGTTTAAATCGCCGTCATGCATGAATGAATTATATTTTTGCAATTTTACACATAATAATCCACGATGATTACATTACACAAAACTGAAATTGCACGTCAAAATAACACATTGTCAATATTTTTTGAGACCCCCCAAAATTTCACAAATCACGTTTTCAGGGGAGCCCATGTCTTATTAGGGGGAGCCGAGCTCGCCATAGTTCCCCCGTAGTTCGCACCCTGGTTAAAGCAAAGATTGCCCCTCATTTGGTTGCTGTCTGCGGAGTAACTGAAAGCCACTGGGGGAAAAAAACAAAAAAACAAAATTCAAATGCACCATTATAAATTAAACTTGTATTAAGTGGTTTTCACTGAGTTTATTGTGAAAACGTAGAATGTAAAAACGGCAATTTCCTTGTCTAACCTTGTGGGGAATTTTGGCTGGTCACAGTTTGACTCGTAGCCTCTATTAAACACAAATTCATCAGAATGTTCATGAGATCTTCCACTGACTGCCTGCAGACTTTCATTTCATAGATTATTATCACATTTACATAGCTTATATATTCTTTTATTTATCACATATATCCAATTCTGTACTTTCTCATATAAATCTGGTACTTTTTCAATGGTGTAATTATATGATGATCGAAGATGCTAAATGATGCTAAACATTGCAAATTATTGTGAACATAAAAATGGTCAATATAGTTGTCAAGTTAGTTTTCCACAAAAGGCTCATGTATCAGCTGTAGGTAATACTTGCCTTTTTGTCTTCTTTGTTTACGCTTGTAGAAATATCTGACAAGAGCAAGAACACCAAGAAAACCAAGAAAACCACCAAAACCCCCCAAAATGTTCAATCTATTATAGCTTTGGCCTAGAATTGAGAAAAAGAAAACAGTAATAGTATAAGTAACTCATTCCCAGGGCTGGACTGGTAATCGGGCATACCGGGCATTTTCCCGGTGGGCCGACGCACTTAAGGGGCCATCATGCACGGACAATGAGCAGCCAGTGGCCCATTGGTTTGTCTCCTGTATTGACAGTTGACAGCGTAAACCATCCAATCACAATGCGCTATAGAAGAAAATTCTAGAAATTATTATTATTATTATTATTATTATAGAAGAAATTATAGAAATTAATACTTTTAGCAACGATGCTTTAAATTGATCAAAAATTATGATAAAGACATTTATAATGTTACAAAATATTTCTATTTCAGATAAATGCTGTTCTTCTGAACTTTCTGTGCCAGGGCCGATTTTTTGTCCCAGTCCAGCCCTGCTCATTCCTAACAGATTTCAAGCAAGGTAACTGCTTATAATCAGAGAACAAATACAGAGAGCAGTTATTTGACCAACAAGGAATCATTGGCAGTTTTAGCACCCATATAAGAATGACAATGAACACATTTAACCATTAAACATTAACTTTACTGAATTTGTTTCTGCTGATCTTCAAGGTTTGTGTCCAAACCTATGACTGTATGGCAAAATTATATAAAAAGACATCCTGAGAGATCAAATCAAGTCAAATGATGGCATACCTGAACAAACTTCACTAATTATGAGATACTTAGTCTCATTGATGAGTGAATTGGAGATCACACAGCTGTAGTTGCCGTTGTCCTTATAATCCAGCTTCAGACATAAATAGTTGAAATCAGGTACGGTGATGTTGGACAATGAACTGTTTCCTTTGTACCAGGACAGAGTCGCCTTAGATTTCACATTCTCCACTGAACACTCCACCCCACATTCTGAGTCTGATGATGGACAGTGATTGGATTGATTGGAAATTTGAGGAGTGGGCAGATGATCTGGGGAACGTAAGAGAAAAAAAAGGAAGAAACGTATATAAGAAATGTATAGAAAAAGAAGAAATCAATAGTCATAACAACACAGACTGATGCGAGACGGTTTATAGCTTAATAAAGCAGCCCAAACTCCACTCGTTGCATCACTAGAAGTGATGATATAAAATAACTTCTTGTCAGGATTCAGTTTTGGTTTTGTTTTCATTGTGAAGCTACTGAGCCTATTAGCTTTAGTAAAGAAAAATAAAAAATTGCTAAAGCAAAAATGTTTGTATACAGCTTAGTCTTCTTCTCAGTTTTTACTGTATCTTTATAGCAAAATTACAGTGACACATACTGGTCTGGAATGTATACTACATCGCTTTGAGTTGGTTTCAGTGGTTTTGTGTGTACACAGTTTTTTTTTTAGAACGAGGAAAAAAAAAGATTGAATAGGGAAACGTCTCAGGTTACTTAGGTAACCATGGTTCCCTGAGTAGGGAACGAGACATGGGAGTTGCCCCTGGGACGGCTGTCAGTGACATTATTCCCTATGGCCAATGGCCGAGGCTACATACCCCCAAAAAACGTACCTGTTAGGGCCAGAACTCCTGGGCCTGGGGTAGAGCTCAAGGCTTGGAATCAGGAATAGATTCCTTTAAGGGAATACGACCAAGAGCCTAGAATCATACTAGTCTTGGCCTGTCACACAGGGGCTACCGCACGCTCTGTATATGCTGAAGGAACTATCTCAACAGATACCCCTAGTAGCAACACCCTGTTAAAGTAGGTATCCAGAGGATACATAGATGGAGTGGTGCACAAGGCGGAACCGGGGTTTTAAACCACTCAGAAAGAGCACGAAGCTGCTGCACGTAGCTCTTACCATACAGGATTCTAGAAAAGAATGCAGAGTACTAGCATGCGAACTTACCACAGTATGGATTTTAGAAAGTGTACAAAGACTTCACGTGCACACTTACCATAACATGGATTTTAAACAATACCGTTCTAAGGGGTTCTCGTGGCACTCTGAAAGAGCAGCCCATAGATGGAAATAGCACATCCCCAAAACGCTATGTCTTGAGAAGTCAT
>NW_015506929.1:11178-14398 GCF_001515645.1 Sinocyclocheilus grahami
AAAGTGGGCAAAGCATAACGTGCACACTTACCAGCTATGTGGATTTTAGAAAGTCCACAAAGCATAACGTGCAGACTTACCACTTATGTGGATTTTTAGAAAGTGTGCAAAGCTTAACGTGTGCACTTACCATAGTATGGATTTAGAGTTTTCAAAGCATCTGTCCACAGATACCTGGAAGTACTGGGCCAAACGGGAGAGGCAAGCTCAAATACAACCCTCTAAGATGAGGGGAGCATTGCCTGAGACAGCATTACACAAGAAGGTTCTCGCAAATGCCACCTATACTTCCTGCTCGATGCCTCAGCAAGAGGGGATATCCTGGTGATCGGGAGGCCCCTCAGGGCGACCTAGACACGGTAGACCAGACAGGGCAGCCTGAAAGCATAAGCCCAGCCCGGATGTCCAGGAACTTTTTGCAGTGCTGTGCCGGGGGCCTGATGACCAAGAAGGCTCCTGCAGAAGCCTGTGATCTGGCCGCATGACCCAGGAAGTATGAAGCCGAAACCCGGCTTATCGTACCGTCTGGACATATATCGACGAGTGAGATAAACACTGCAAGTCGAGCACTCGGTTTCTGAATCCAGCAGAGGGGGTGCTCACCGAGGACCTATCCTAGAAAGGGACAGAAACACACAGGTCCCGGGAAACACCGCAAAGAAAGCTAGCAGAAGGGTTATAATACACACAACCACCAGCAAATTAAATACACACTTATATATACATATATATACAGTGGGTACGGAAAGTATTCAGACCCCCTTAAATTTTTCACTCTTTGTTATATTGCAGCCATTTGCTAAAATAATTTAAGTTAATTTTTTCCCTCATTAATGTACACACAGCACCCCATATTGACAGAAAAGCACAGAATTGTTGACATTTTTGCAGATTTATTAAAAAAGAAAAACTGAAATATCTAAGTATTCAGACCCTTTGCTCAGTATTTAGTAGAAGCACCCTTTTGATCTAATACAGCCATGAGTCTTTTTGGGAAAGATGCAACAAGTTTTTCACACCTGGATTTGGGGATCCTCTGCCATTCCTCCTTGCAGATCCTCTCCAGTTCTGTCAGGTTGGATGGTAAACGTTGGTGGACAGCCATTTTTAGGTCTCTCCAGAGATGCTCAATTGGGTTTAAGTCAGGGCTCCGGCTGGGCCATTCAAGAACAGTCACAGAGTTGTTGTGCGGTGGGGGGATCCATAACTTTCAAAAGCTCATCATACGCAGGGCAGGAGGATTGGGAAGGCTCAGCCTCAGCCTCAGCTTCTTTGCCCCTCCTCAGACATTTCCTGCTTTTGCTTGGTCGAACCCAGCAGAGCACTGGCCCCTGGATCATGAAATAACATCATCCTCTAGCGGCTCACTCTCGTCCACAGCCGACGATCGTGAGAGGGAAAACCCCTCTTCAAACTTATCGGCCAGATCCACCTGCGATCCCCACAAGCTCATTCTCCTCCGTGCCTTTTCAGTGGCGGCGGGTCCTGAATCACAGGAAGCAGATGGCTGCCCCTCTTTCCTCGAAAAGAGAGACAAACGAGAGCAGAGCTTTTTCATTGGAGAGAGGAGCTTTTTCATTGGAAAAACGCTCGCAGTGCACGCCCATTGCCCCCGCGGAGACATCGCGTGCGTGCTCTTCGCCCAAACAAATAATGCATAGATCGTGTGTGTCATCGGATGTTAAACAACGACAACACGGATGCACACATCCTCTTAAACGCTTTGCTAGTGCTCACCATAATGATATGAATAGAGATTGCTCTTATCACAGAAATGCATGCTTCAAACAAAACAGTCAATGAAGACGAAGAAGAGGATGATGTGTTCTCCCGGCGCCTATTTATACTAATAGGGCCTTTCGCACCGCAGGAACCTTTTCATAGTACCAGAACTAATTGTGGAACTACCCACTTTTCGGCGTGTTCGCACCGCCGGAATAGCAAATGTAGCACTGCCAGTTGTCGTTGGAGATTCTTAGTCCTCCTTTCCGTTCTTTCAATCGCTTTACGTATACGTCGACATTCCATGTCCATTATTGTGAAATCCGCGAGACACAACAAAAACACAGCTTCAATCTCAGCGTCCTCCATCCTCCTGTTGTTAATGTTGTTGTTCTTTGTTTCTGTTGTTGAACGCCGCGCACAAATGACGTCGCTGTTGACCGGCTTAAGTCACTTCTTAGTACACACTGTTGGTGCGAATGCAGCCCTTTAAATGGTACTGGGAAATAGTTCGCGCAAAATCGTCCCAGTACTTTAATACCGTACGTTTAGTTCTGGAACTAATGCGGTGCGAAAGGGCCTATAGTCGCACCGTTAGTGACAATCCTGGCTGTCGCCGGCCAACGTGTTGTTGGTGTTTTTTCAATGTATGCTTCAGACACGGGTCACGACGAGGCATTCCCCATAGCGACAACCTAGAGGATGCAGTTCGAAGTTCCCATGAAAGGGAAGCTCTGGCTTCGTGTGGATGTGGCCCTAGTTTCCCAGTCTGATTAATCATTTTGTTCACCTGTTGTCTCGTTAATTATCTTATTAGTTCCTAAGTATATATAGGCCTATAATAGCCTTCAGCACTCTTTGGTTTTTGTCTGGTGTTGTTTATGTAATGGTTGTGCTTGCCTTCAGTGTTTGGATCTGCAACCATATTGTTTCTATTGTAATATTTTGAAATGTAATTTATTCCTGTCATCAAAGAGTGTAATAAGTCCAGTCTTCAGTGCCACATAAATACTTCATACTTAGTTTATACAATTATAATATACTGATTTGCTGTTCAAGAAACATTTCTGATTATTATCAGTGTTCAGATGGGTCACTGGTATCACAATGGGAGAAATTGGGACACAATATAACTATGATAATAAAAGCTACTGGCAATCTGCAAAGTCTCCACCTGGTTTTTCAGTGAAACTTGTGGTCGGCGTTTGCTGTGCACATGTGCTTTGATTGGGCCAAGCTGAAATATACAGTTTTTTTTTTTTTTTTGGTGTTTGGGTGGGGGGGGGTTTGGGGTCATTATTATACTCTTATACCGTTTGTTCTTTAATATTTTGAATTGTTTTTAGCTTTATTTTTTTGTTTTTCATTTAAATGTTAAAGGGGTCATATGATGCGATTTCAATTTCTCCTTTCTCTTTGGAGTGTTACAAGCTCTTGGTGCATAAAGAAGATCTGTAAAGCTGCAAAGACTAAAGTCTCAAATCCAAAGAGATATTCT
>NW_015506929.1:14415-18282 GCF_001515645.1 Sinocyclocheilus grahami
TTGGTGTGTGTGTGTGTGTGTGTGTGTGTGTGTTTGAGCATAAGAAAAATGTATGGAACAGTCCATGTCCAATTTTACTGATGATTTGAACTTTATTAAAATGGATCTGACAAGTAGTTTTTGAGATTATTGAAGTAGAGGAACTGCACTGGCATGACTGAAAATAGCGAGTGCATTCACAAGATGGCTGCCATGTGAAGTGACTCACTTTAAAGAGTTTGAATTAACCCACACATTCCTGTTGTAATAGTAATACTAAAAGATCAATGAATAACACAAGGTAAAATAAAAACAATAAATACAATAAGTTGGATGGATACAACTGATATATTTGGACATTGGCATTTACATAAATAGTTAAAATGTGTGCACTCCATTTGTGACAGGATTTATTTAGTTTACTTACCAATGACAGTAACATTGAAACTCCAACAGTTGTGAAATTCATGGTTGATCTGTAGTTGAAAGATTCCAGAGTCTGTTTTGCTGGTGTTTCTGATGGTGAGATCTCCAGTTTGACTGTCGACCAAGAGTCTGCCTCTGAATCTCTCATCAACACACATGTGGATATCATTATTACTTATTTCCACAATGAGAATCTTATTAGGTCCAAAAAACCATCGAATTAAAATATCCTTTTGTATGTCTTTTAAATTAGTGTGTAGAGTGACAGAATCTCCCTCCTTCACTGTCAGCGCTGTCTGTGTTATGTCTGTCTCAGTAACAAAACACAACCACAGAAACATGTAAAACAGTTTGTCAGACAGTTAATCTCAGTCTTATCAATATTAATCTCTATAAACTATTATTTTTCTTTTTAAATGATAACATTCAAAAGCTAAATATTTTACTGTGAAAGAGCAGGAAACAGATGAAGTGAAACAATATGTCTGACAGAAATAAGAAGGACATAGATATGTGCAGTAAATTAACAGTAACATCCCCACTTACATACCTGGGCATGGCTCACAAAGTTGAGGGATGTTAGCATACAAAGTCTTGTTGCTGGTCTGATTGTTCAGCACACAGCTGTAGTTGCTTTTGTCCTGATATTTCACATACAGGCGTAGAGAGGGGTCGTGGTTAAAATGAAAAACCCTGACTTGGGAGCATACTTGCTTTTCTCTAAACCAGGTTAGATTTGCTTCTTGAACTCTGGATGCTGAACACTTTAGCACGCAGATTGAGTCTGATGGTAAACAATGTTGAAAATGTCTGGTAATATTAAGAAGCAGGAGCTGGAAAAAATCAGAGACTAATTAATAAGAAGAATTAAAACTAAAACATTAAGACAATCTGAAGCAATTATTAGGATAATTACAGAAATATTCAGCTAGTTAAAAAAGTTTAAAAGTATTACATCAGTCGTATGAATGCTGGGATCTCTGTTCTTCACTGGTGCAGTCTTTGTTCCATCAGCTTCAACGCACAACACCCATAGAACGTATACTGAAATTATGTACAGAGAAAACCGCTTCTTACTGAGACAATGCATCAAGTAATTTGATAAGGTATGAACAAAGAGACAGTACTAAAATAATCACAGAGCAAAAGTTAATGAAGTTTGCAGTACAATATTGTATAAATTAGTAAAAACGGGGGGTAAAAATATGCATACATGTAGAATTTACCTCTCAAGAGCCATAAAATAAATAGCAATCGAGCCATATTCTTCAAAAGAACCAATGAAATGGGTTGCTTGATTTGAAGCAAAACAACTAAAGTGAAGCTTGTTAAAGCTTTGAAGAACGGATGCAGGGTACTTTGTTTTTGTAGCAAACCTCAGTGCACGTGAGCCTTTTTTTTTTTGTTAGTTTTTTTTTGTTTGAGCACTTTCTCTTTTGAAACTTATCTGGGCTGGGTTTCTATTTTTAACTGTAAGCAAATAATAAAACTAATGTGTATTCCTTTTTGTTATGCTTTTAAAATGTTTAAATCAACATTTTTATTATGCTGGATTATCATGCAATGCAACTACATTCACTTCCTGTAAAAACCATTTTACATTTTTGCACCTATGACCTACTTTCACTATTCATGAAAACAGACCTGCATTATTGTTTTGTGTTTTTGAGATCAAAGATCAACTAAGATATTGTTCCTTATTAATAAAGTATCTAAAACCCACTGGACCTTATTTATTATTTTCAAGTACGAAAAAGTGGTGAACTCAAGTCAATTATATAAAATGATTACATTTTAGTTTTATCTTATCATTAGCCCTTTGGCTGTAGCCAGTGGTTTACAATGAATAAAGGTCCATTATCCTACTTGAAAGCGATTTTACATTACTGATTATGAATAGAATACAGTTTTATCGTGTGGTTTGAATACTTTCTAGATCTGACAGTTTTTGTGTTTTTTTTATCATTCTTACAAATACTACACTTGAACTATTGCTACTGTACAATAACTATATTTGTTAAAAGGACATTTACAAAGTATAAGCACTTTAAAGTCTGGATGACTGTTAGGAAGGACAGTTCTTGTCCCCCTTAAAATTGTTCATGGTGCCCTTGGGTAAACTCAAAGCAGATAAACTTATATAGTGGTGAACCAGAGATGCAATTAATGGACTAATTTTGCAGTTGGTACTTTTCAGAAATGATCTTAAATCAATAATCATATCGGAAACACTGCTGTCAGGACAGCACACTGATCTAGGGGGCACCATTTATCTGCTTTATTGCTTCGGCAGCATATAAATTTACAGCTAACATTTATCGAGGCATGGACTTCACAAGACTTCTGAAGTTGTCCTGTGGAATCTGGCACCAAGACATTAGCAACAAATCCTGCAAGCACTGCAAGTTGTGAGATAAGGCCTCCATGGATCGGATTTGTTGGTCCAGCACATTCCATAGCAGGGCTGTATACAGTGCGACATTTACAGTGGGTACGGAAAGTATTCTTTGTTATATTGCAGCCATTTGCTAAAATCATTTAAGTTAATTTTTTTTCCTCATTAATGTACACACAGCACCCTATATTGACAGAAAAACACAGAATTGTTGACATTTTTGCAGATTTATAAAAAAAAAACTGAAATATCACATGGTCCTAAGTATTCAGACCCTTTGCTGTGACACTCATATATTTAACTCAGGTGCTGTCCATTTCTTCTGATCATCCTTGAGATGGTTCTACACCTTCATTTGAGTCCAGCTGTGTTTGACACGTGCTATGAAAAAACTGGTCTGTGCGATGAATAAATTTGATCGTGTGCGATACAGTTTTGCATGTTCATAACAGAGCCACTTAATAGTGTGAACAAAGTGATTTCGTTGTGCTTGTTTGTGTGTGTGAGATTGATTATACTTGGTAGTTAGGGGTGTGCGATATGGCGATTTTTGATCGTGGATGATTAAAATGTCTCCACGATCTGCTTTTAAAGAAATATCGTTGTATCGTGCTATAGCGCACATTCTATCAGCTGCAGTTCTGATGCCTTCCTTCGTCTCAATATACTGTACAAAGCCACATGCATTCACATCAGTGTTAGCTCAGCGGTAGAGTTACTCTCACGGGACACTGCACTTATGCACAATCACAAAACGACATTATTTCCATCTGCTTTAAAGCCATACCGGTTAAACGTTTAAAGGGGTCATATGACATTGCTAAAAAGAACATTATTTTGTGTATTTGGTGCAATGAAATGTGTTTATGCGGTACTTACAGGCTGTGAGTCAGAAGCGCCAGACTGTCCTCTTTTGGAAGGCCAAACAAAGTAGTTTTGCTTTCACAATGAAACACACAGTGTCACACATGGCAGGCTAGAGTGAGGAACGGCGGGCGGGTTAGAGAACGGCGCGGCTGGCGGATTCGATGAAGGAGCAGCCGGCGGGCTTGCGGCAACCACATGTG
>NW_015506929.1:19393-20453 GCF_001515645.1 Sinocyclocheilus grahami
CCATCCAACCTGACAGACCTGGAGAGGATCTGCAAGGAGGAATGGCAGAGGATCCCCAAATCCAGGTGTGAAAAACTTGTTGCATCTTTCCCAAAAAGACTCATGGCTGTATTAGATCAAAAGGGTGCTTCTACTAAATACTGAGCAAAGGGTCTGAATACTTAGGACCATGTGATATTTCAGTTTTTCTTTTTTAATAAATCTGCAAAAATGTCAACAATTCTGTGCTTTTCTGTCAATATGGGGTGCTGTGTGTTCATTAATGAGGAAAAAAAATTTACTTAAATGATTTTAGCAAATGGCTGCAATATAACAAAGAGTGAAAAATTGAAGGGGGTCTGAATACTTTCCGTACCCACTGTATGTCGCACGTGCTATGAAAAAACTGGTCTGTGCGATGAATAAATTTGATCGTGTGCGATACAGTTTTGCATGTTCATAACAGAGCCACTTAATAGTGTGAACAAAGTGATTTCGTTGTGCTTGTTTGTGTGTGTGAGATTGATTATACTTGGTAGTTAGGGGTGTGCGATATGGCGATTTTTGATCGTGGATGATTAAAATGTCTCCACGATCTGCTTTTAAAGAAATATCGTTGTATCGTGCTATAGCGCACATTCTATCAGCTGCAGTTCTGATGCCTTCCTTCGTCTCAATATACTGTACAAAGCCACATGCATTCACATCAGTGTTAGCTCAGCGGTAGAGTTACTCTCACGGGACACTGCACTTATGCACAATCACAAAACGACATTATTTCCATCTGCTTTAAAGCCATACCGGTTAAACGTTTAAAGGGGTCATATGACATTGCTAAAAAGAACATTATTTTGTGTATTTGGTGCAATGAAATGTGTTTATGCGGTACTTACAGGCTGTGAGTCAGAAGCGCCAGACTGTCCTCTTTTGGAAGGCCAAACAAAGTAGTTTTGCTTTCACAATGAAACACACAGTGTCACACATGGCAGGCTAGAGTGAGGAACGGCGGGCGGGTTAGAGAACGGCGCGGCTGGCGGATTCGATGAAGGAGCAGCCGGCGGGCTTGCGGCAACCACATGTG
>NW_015506929.1:24630-28140 GCF_001515645.1 Sinocyclocheilus grahami
GTTATGCAAATCTTCCCACATCGTGATGTAGACATGTGGGGGCGTTTTTAAATGATGTTTATAGCTGCTATGTTTTAGCAGGGTGTGGACAAGTCTTAACTTTTATAAAGAATATCTCTTTGGGTTTGAGACTTTAGGGATCTTATCTATGCACGATCAGCTTGTAACACTGGTCGAACACAGAGAAAGGAAAATTTGAAAATGTGAAATTGCATCATATGACCCCTTTAATTCACGTGCTGTTCTGCATGAGCTTTTTCTGAGCACATACACTGAGAGCCTGTCAAAAAGCGCTTGATTATTGGACTAAGTTGTCTTTCGCGTCTGATTGATTTCACGTCTAATACTGTCAAAAACACACAAGGTTTACATATAAACACAGTTGGTTATGTCTAAAATGAACGTAAACAGCCGAGAGAGACACGCGTGCAGCTCTTAAAGGGACAGTAGCTACTAAACATGCTGCCACTGTCATTAAAGGGATAGTTCACCCAAAAAAATAAAATTTCTGTCATTATTTAATCCCTCACATTTTGTCCCAAACCTGAATTAATTTCTTTCTTGTGCTGAACACAAAAAAAGTTATTTTGAAGAATGTGGGTAACCAAGCAGTAGCTGGTCCACATTGACTTTGACAGTAGGAAAAAAATACCATGGAAGTCACTGTGGACCAGCAACTGCTTGGTTACCCACATTCTTCAAAATAACTTGTATGTTCAACAGATGAAAAAAACGAATTCAGGTTTAAAACAACTTGAGTAAATTATGGTATAAAAATGAAACACTATGACAGAATTGAAAGAATTTTCATTTTTGGTGAACTATTCTTTTAATGTTAATAAAACAACAAAACACAGAAAAAAAATCACTCACCGCTCTTGACTGATGAACTTATCAGTCAGTTGCTTTAAAAAAGTATAATTGATGTATATAGTGTATATAGTGTTTTATTTTAATATTTGTTCATTCAATTTCTTGAATGTTACTGCTAAATACTGTACCTGAAAAATAAAGCACTGTTTGTTTTATTTGTATAGTGTGTGTATTTGTAATGTATGCCTTTGTTCTTATTTTCTAATAACAAAGATAAAATAATGACAAAGATTTTTATCTTTGCTTACTTTGACCCAAATGTCTGCCATTCTTTTTTATTTTATATTTCGTAAATGTGTACGAGGTGTTATGTTTCTGCACTCGTCCATTTTTAGCAAATTAAGAAAACTTTGTCTAAAAACAATGTTTGTGTTGGTTTGTATTTTTTGTGCTCTTTATGGAACATCAGTGCCTGTTTAAGTGATGAACTCCACTACTTGTGTTTGTTTCAGGCATGATAACAGACGTTTTATACTTGTGCTACAACTTTTTGGCCTGTGCTACAAAACTTTCAACCTCTGTAGCACCAGTGCTATGTGAAAAAAAGTTAACATACAGCCCTGCATAGATGCTCAGTCGGATTGAGATCTGGAGAAATTGGAGGCCAAGGCAAGACCTTGAACTCTTCATCATGATCCCCAATCCGTTCCTGAACAATGTGTACAGTGTGGCAGGGTGCATTCTCCTGCTGAAAGAGTCCACTGCCATCAGGGAACATCATTGTCATGAAGGGGCGTAAATCTCCAACAATCTTTAGGTAGGTGGTGCATGTCAAAGTAACAGCCACATGAATTCAAAGTCCTAAATCACTATAAATTAAAGCTTTGGTAGGCAGTTTAAATTTCTTTTAATTGGTTACATTTCTTTCTATAATAAAAATGTAAAGACAAATAATACTCAACTGTTGAAGTATAAAATTCAACAATCACGTTTCAGTCAAAGGTGTGGTCAGCTCTAGGCTTCTTATCTTAAGCTTTGTGGTTCTTGTCCTCAGCTCTAAACCTCAGGGATACTGACTGCATCAGTAATCAACTCATTATTTCAGTATATTCATTATTTCAACTCAGTATTTTATACTTGTTTACCACAGAAGTAAAATCATCTTCTTGACATAAGTTGGAATTTCCCTCAAATGTCCAAGATCCTCCCAGATGCAAGCAGTGCCGCCTCATGTCCCTGAACTCCAGTAATATTATAATATCAGAACCATAGTTTTTTGTGGTCTTGAACACACACACATAAACACACATACTTCTGTGTACTGGTAGTCGTCCGGCCCTCCTTCTCATGGGTACACAGACATACATAACTTTCGTAACAGTTAGTGTACACCTCTGCCCATGCATTATAATAATTTCTTGATTATAAAAAAAATTTAAATCACATATATAAATAAAAGATCTCAAATAAATAAACAAGGAGGCAGAGAAGAGCAAGGAACCAAGGAAGAGCAGCAACAGTGATAAATGTGAATGTTTACACTGTATTCACTAGAGAGAGGAAAAATATCGGTTTCCAAAAAGTATTTGATTACAATGAAGAGAATACAAGTTCAGACAAGACAACAACTTGGAGTTGCTGGAAGTTATAATGTTATTAAGATCCTCCTGCATCTGCATGTTGTTGCATGTCCTCAATTGGAAAAAGAAAATAATCAAAATAAAAAGTATGTCACTGATGATCTTTCTGATGATGGAGAGCAGCTTCTGGACTCTCTTACTATAGGGCTGAGCGAGGAAC
This sequence comes from Sinocyclocheilus grahami, assembly GCF_001515645.1. NCBI lineage: Eukaryota > Metazoa > Chordata > Actinopteri > Cypriniformes > Cyprinidae > Sinocyclocheilus > Sinocyclocheilus grahami. Next base: position 27,244 of record NW_015506929.1, read on the forward strand.
CTGTAAAACACAATAGTATATAAAAATATGAACACCTACATTCATGTTCATAACATTACAGCACTATGTTTGTGGCCACAAAGCAATCAGACACATTTTAAATTTTAAATAGTTTTTAAAACCCTTCACATTGGGCTATTTCATTTTAGAATGCACATCCATAATACTCACTATAAACAGTGACATTAAATGTCTTTGACTCAGTTCTTCTGGTGGGACAGACAATATTTAGATAATAAAGTCCAGAGTCTGTGTTTCTCATGTTCCTGATGGTCAGAGATCCAGTTTGTCACCAAATCTCTTTTATTATCATTATCAAATTATCATAATAAGAATTATCATTCATTATAAAATGAATGTCAGCAATGCGGATGTGTTCTGATCCAATGTCCACTTTATGTGACCTTCTCCTTTTGTTGCGGTTGTTAATAAATAACAATTTGGTCCCTCTGTAAATTCTCTTAGCCACCGTGAAATCTTCTCAGTCTCCTAAAGTGTAAATACGGCCGGGAAGTAAGAAAACACACATTCAAATGTATTCTCAATACTTCAATTTATTCATAGAAATACAGATCTTATATAGGCATGTCGAGGGGAGTTTCACCCTCTTAACCAATGAGGATAGGGTGACATACACATACAGGATGTTTGGCCAAGAACATGTGTTTTGTATAAAATGGCCACATATACAGAAAAACATGTACATATTAGGAATAGACTTCCTGGAGAAGAATCCTGAACCCTCCTCACAGTTCAGCATTCATCTCCTTATTTGGGCATTTGAACCAAGCAAAGCTAATGTATACATGTGCGCATGCCTACCTCGAATATGAGTAAGAGACATTAAAACACCATACAAGAGAGAGAGAGAGATACAGGAGGGGGGATTCAGAGAGA
>NW_015506929.1:28980-46588 GCF_001515645.1 Sinocyclocheilus grahami
GGATGTTTGGCCAAGAACATGTGTTTTGTATAAAATGGCCACATATACAGAAAAACATGTACATATTAGGAATAGACTTCCTGGAGAAGAATCCTGAACCCTCCTCACAGTTCAGCATTCATCTCCTTATTTGGGCATTTGAACCAAGCAAAGCTAATGTATACATGTGCGCATGCCTACCTCGAATATGAGTAAGAGACATTAAAACACCATACAAGAGAGAGAGAGAGAGAGAGCAGATAGAGGAGGGAGAGTGAGAGGGAGAGGGAAAGAAAGGAGGGGGAATAAGAGAGAGGGGAAAAAGGAGGGGTGAGGCATTCTCAAGACAGAGAGTGTTTTCTAACAACGGTAGAGTGACAGAATCTCCCTCCATCACTGATATTGACTTCATTACATCTGTATCAACACCAAACACACCTAACAGAGAAAAACTTCTGCTAACTAGCCAAACTAAATATAGTTTTTTTTCTATGATTACTTTGATTAAATCATACTGAGAAACTAGAATGAATCATAGCCTAAATGAATGTTAATTTTGTATTATAAAACAATAAAAAAAAATCTAATTAAAAGATTATTGTTCAAGCACAGAAATAAATCATAAACGTAAATGTATAATTTACCATCCATAAGAATAGATGTAAGAACAGACAGAGCAACAGAAAAGAGTGATCCATAATTCTTCAGTTATTCGCCCAAATGTCTGGAATAAATAAACTCCACTTTGGTCTTCTTAAATCTGGGATGAGTCAATGGAAATAAAATTAAACAATATCCCTCAAACTGAATGGATGACTGAGCTGTTTTGTAAAATATCGCAACCAGAAAATATGCATCTATGTCACAAAGGCATAGCTAGCAAACTCTAGGCTGTAGTAACTAACGGTAATGACAGTAACTCGCGACTGAGCAGTTGAACCACTGATGCTAATGCGCTCTAGTTATTACAGTGTTAAGGGAGGGGCCATGATCAGTTGCTCCAGAGCGTCATCGAGACAAGATTTCAGGCCCGCCCAAAAAAATCTACCTGAAAAAATATGCACAAGTGCACCTAGGGCAAAAGCTGCTTTAAACGCAAAGGATGGTGACACCAACTGTTGATTTAATTTAGTTAATAGAAGTTAATTGATAAAGAAATCTATTTATTACATTATTTTTGACAGCATCCTCATTTTACAGCATTTTACAGCATACGTTGCTCACTAGCGGATCTCAGACTTCTGGAGGGGATGTAGATGTGTAGTAGTGAGTGGAAGCTGCTTTAAACGCAAAGGATGGTGACACCAACTGTTGATTTAATTTAGTTAATAGAAGTTAATTGATAAAGAAATCTATTTATTACATTATTTTTGACAGCATCCTCATTTTACAGCATTTTGTGCCTAAAACATTTAACAGTACTGTAGCTTTGCAGGAAGTTTTCTTCAAGCAACTTGGAGATGCTGCCACAGTTCTTCTGGATTTAGTCTCTTTTAGTTTGTTCAGTTTCTTCATGTCATTCCAGACAGACTGGATGATAATCAGATCAGATCTCGGTGTGGAGCACTGGCTGTTGTCAGACTCCTTGTGCAAACAAAAATCTCACTGGATTATTACAATTAATGGCAAAATGAATGTTTGGAAATGTAAACTGATATTTCCTACTGACACACTACAGCAAACGATAGAAATAACGGACTTAAAACCATTTTTTTAGCTGGTGAAAATAGTAGTGTTCTAATAAATTTGGCCACCACTGTATATATTTATATAAATAAATATTATAAACAAACAGAGAAACTAGAATGAATTATAGCCTAAAGGAAAGTTAATTTTGTATTATACAACATTTTCAAAATTCAAATTAAAAGATTATTGTTCAAGCACAGAAAAAGGATAGATGTTGAAGTCAGTGTACCATTAGCAGTGGTGCCGTAATGGGGAGAAGGTTAAGAAGATTTCAAGATTTCTTCTTGAGAGGAATTTAGGGGAAGGGGAACACAAATGCGCGCGTGTTGGGTTTCCATGTTTTATGGGGACTCTTCATAGACATAATGATTTTTATACTGTACAAATTGTATTTTTTATTCCCTTACCTTAACTCTACCCCTAAACCTACCCCTCACACAAAACTTTCTGCATTTTGAGATTTTCAAAAAAGATAATTCTGTATGATTTGTAAGCTGTTTTCCTCATGGGGAGCAAAAAAAAAGTTCCCCACAAGGTCAAAATGTACTGGTTTTCCTATCCTTGTTGGGACATTTGGTTCAAGGTTATAAAACCAACATAATAATAAACAATTTATGCAGAAAAAATCAATCCAGTCCAAAAATGAAACATGAAAATACACAAAACACAAAATGTCTACAAAATTATGTAATCAGTTATGTATTAAACCATATTAAGTGATAATACTGAAAGCAGAAAAAAATGACAGTCATACTACTGTACAGTATGTGTATGTCAAAATTGTGAAATGGCACAAAACTGAGTATTAGTAAAACATTTTATCATAATTATTTCATTAAGCACAAAAATACACAAGTATACAACAGCACATTTTGCTGTGATCAAGCTCACAGCTAAAATGTCAAATAACAGTGAAAAGGTTCCAGCATTAGAGCTCATTAAGCAGGAACAAGTTCTGACAATTCATAAAACTAACAGCAGGTTAGAAGAAAATGGTGGACTTAAAAGAACGATTCATGTTCTGGGAGAAAAATAACAACACTTTCTCTTTAAATATTATTTAAGTCAAAGGAGGCTTGTTACACGCAAAAAAGGACTGCACATAATTTTTCATTTTCAGTATGAATCAATAATATTCATGAATGGCATTATATGGGATGTCAGTGCAAGCTAAATAAAATCTTGATACAAAAATAGTGACATATTTCTACCACCAGGGTAGAAATCAAACAAAGTTTATGCTTTTGATTCCTGAATAATTTAAGGCTTTAAAACATTGTTTTTTTTTAACTTTTTTTCTGTTTATTGTTATTTACTGTTGGAGCTGCAGAAATTCAACTGGCAGTACTGGCACTGATCATTAATGGTCCACTGAGTCTCGATATAGATGGGTGGGATATATTTCAGTCTGTTCCTCACACAGAGCTATCACATGGCTTCAGACGACTTGGAAAATAGCGCACGAGTTGAACTTCTGTCAATGAAGTTCAAGAGAACAAAATGGCATTATTTCGCGTTGTACATTGCAGTCAGTGGGTGAGTGAGTTTTAAACTGCATGTAAATGTATCTGCCCATTAGAGGGATATTTTCAAATATCAGTTGAAAATCAGTCAAATATGTGACCCTGGAGCACAAAAGCAGTCATAAGTTGCTGGGGTAGATTGTAACAATAGCCAACAATACATTGTATGGCTCAAAATTATCCATTTTTCTTTTATGACAAAAATCATTAGGATATTAAATAAACCTTTTATGTTCCATGAAGATATTTAGCAAATTTCCTACCGTAAATATATCAAAACTTAATTTGTGATTAGTAATATGCATTACAGACAAATTTAAAGGTGATTTTCTCAATATTCAGATTTTTTTCAACCTCAGATTCCAGATTTTCAAATAGTTGTATCTCAGCCAAATATTGTCCTATCCTAACAAACAATACATCAATGGAAAGCTTATTTATTCAGATTTCAGTTGATGTATAAATCTCAATTTCACAAAATTGACCCTTATTATTGGTTTTGTGGTCCTGGATCACATATCAAATTCATTCAGTTGAGTTCTTCTGTCTTCCTCTCCTGTATTAGAATGACTGGTTAGTAGACAAATCCAGACAACATAAATGCAGCAGTGAGACAGTTTGATTGGTGTCACATCATGACAATCCTGGAGTATATTGTTTCCTCTGTCCCGTTAGCATTCTGAAAGACAACAAAAAATACCTGTAAGAAACGAGGCTCACCAAACGAAAGGTCACGATAAGTTAAAAACATTAACTTCACCATGACAGTAAATGCGAATTGTGTGTCACTGTGGTGTTTGTAGACAGCAGCGAGGAAGAGACCTGCAGAACCATGATTTTCCATTAAGGTCTGATCCAAAATACTAATTGTTAGTGTTCAATTACAGACTGTAAAGTCTAAATGCTCCTAACATGCACAGAATATCTTCTATATTTCAACATTAAGAGGTTTAAGTGATCAATATTTTACAGAAAGAGATATTTCCATGTAAGACAACTTCAATTTCATTCTGTTCCTCACACAAAGCTATGATATGACTTCAGAAGACTTGGAATATCACATAGTCATCTGGATTATATTTGTTTTGTTTTTTCATTTTGCAGCTTGACAGCCCCGTACCATGCCCTAGAGATAATAATTAACAATGTATCTTTTATGTTTCACAGCAGACAGAAAGTCATATCCAGTTGTGTGAAGATGGTTCATAGGTATTTTATTTTTTGAGATCTACGGGTTTACTTTACGCACGCTTTCTGTTCCCACGCTTGCTCTCGTTAATGTCATTTTTTTTTCACAGTGTAAATCAACCATAGATTTTATAATCAAATCATGCTATATTTTATTATATTAGCTATTTATTTTACCAAATTATTTTCTCTGTAGCTATTTAGCTTAATTTTCTAATTTCTTTTCTTTTTCAAATAACATTATAATTATATTATTAAGACTATATATTATTATATAGCCTTGTATTAATTATATAATATTTTATTTGTGATATATGTTCTATGTAAACAGCAAAATATCTGTCTAATCTTGAAATCCAGCTTTTTAATTAGGCATTTTGCAAGTAATTGAAATAATTGAATATAGGGTCCATACTGCTTTTGCATTAAATCAACATGCTTTTCCTCATATCTGACAAATAAAACAGCAGATCAGAGCACAGTTACGTTGTTAGTCATCAGTTGTTTGCATGTCAAAAGCTGATGCTGTTGAGTTAAATAATTTTTAAAGGGCCCATTCATTCAATTCAGTTCAGTTTATTTATGATATTCTTTTTTTTAGCTCTGAGTTAAATAATTAATTTGTTTCTCTTACACCTGGATTTTGATTGACCACCGAAAAGCTGTAACAGTCTTGCACTTCTCAGTTAACATCTAGAGGGTTTTTTTTATGCCTTGGGTTCTGGCCACCATTTCCTTTGCAGCTAAGGCTCGACATCCTTTACAACTTTCTCATCAGTTTGAAGCTGTACAGTGACATATTTAAAGTGCTTTTGCTCTCTTGGCAGGATTAAAGAGGATGCATTATCATTGTAGCTCATCAGTTGTGTCATGATAGCTAAATTCTGTCAGGTTTGTGTCACACGACAAACAGACCATGCTGTGCAAAACCTGATCAAATTAATGTTTGATATTCAAAACCAAGTTTACAAGCTTATGATTACTGCGGTGAACTTTGAGTTGCTTTTGTAGAGTAAAACGTATTTATATAAGCTACCCAACATCATAATGTTTTAAGCATTTCTATTGGGGTTACACAAATGAAAATAAGTCTAAACCACATGGCCACATGAAAAATTTGAGAAGGTTCATCTATCATTTTTGCAAGAAGGATGTTGAACACTAATCTCATACCCGTACAATGACATTAACGAACTGGAACTTGGATTAGTATTAATTCCAAAACTTCTGTGAAGCGTTCTCACAACATTTGTTTCCAGTGAAGTGTGGAGGTGTCTGGTAGGGGGATTCACATCAGTGGAAATGGCCCTTTGCCCACTTGCTGCGGGCAGACACAGACACACCAACACACTGTTACATGCATTCCCCATGTGACCAGTAATACATACACCCCTGCACCTGCTGCTACATTCAACCAACAACACAAAACCACATGGACAGCTTATACACAACAATGACTACAGCAGGTATCAGAAAAAGGTATCAGGTATTAGTCTATTAAAAAGCTTTTGATAACTGTTTGCCGGCTTGGTCTGAAGTAGTCTCACATAGCCAGACCTTCAGACTGACAGCTGAAGGTCTGGAATCCTTGGCAGCTTTCATTGGCCAAGGCCCGCTCATAAGGCCGTTTGACCGACATGTCAAACAACCAATCCCAGTTAATTTAGTTTCATCGTCACGTTTCGGGGCATGGAAATGTCGCCACAATAACGGACCGGTGTGTAAAACTCTTGAACGTATTTTAAAGATTCTGTGCCGCTAACTTTAAATATTTTACATACTTTTGAAAATCCAGCGTTCAGTTGATCCTGATAAGCGTTCGTCGTTACAGTTGTAAACACAACGGCTTTCTTCTTTCGTGAGGGGGTTTGGCATCATGGCATCTTTGTTTCCAGGAAGAACGTTATAGAATACGACACACACGTCTCCTGGAAATCCTGTATAATTCAACCAATCCGATGATGACTTCGAAATTCGTGAAGTTTTTCCACTTTTGTGTGCCGTATGCATCAGATGTTTAGCCAACGGTCCGTGGGCGTGACGTCTGAGGCTGAGACTAGGTCTGAAGGGGATCTGAGCTGATTTTGGCTAAATCAGACCAACAGTATAGGAGGAGTTTGAAAAATGAGGTTTTCAAAGAAATTCTAAATTGTGGATTGTAAGTTTGACCGCATATGGCATAATTGGTATCGGCCAAGGACTCTAGCAAGACTTTTTCAGAAGTTATATGCAAACATAGCTGTGCTGTGCCAAAATGTTGCATGTAGCCTCAGCTCAGGTCATGTTTATGATGACTTGAACCAAGTTTGGTCAAAATTCGCAAAAGCATTGCAGAGATATAGCCTCACGTCCAATTTGGCGTGCTCTTCATCACTCAGCATGAGCCAAGGAATCAAAAGAAAACAATTTTTCTTATTGCACAATAACCATCTTACCTTATGGTTCAAAAGTTATAAGCATGAACATGAGTGCAAATTTGGCCTGTTGGTGGGCAAACAGGACAGCGAGTAGCACAACTTTCTAGTGCATGTTTTGATATAGACCAACAATAAAAAAAAACTATATATATCTAAAAGAATTATGGACACATAGCAATAAATGCTGCATGAAACATACATAATTTGATTTTCTCTTGATGAAAGGTGCAATAGGTGATTGTCTTCAGAAAAAAAATTTGTTATGCTGGTTGAAAGTCTCTTCACATCCCGATAGCAATCATTAAGTTAAGTGGTCTAAACGCATTTATCTGTATTTATATATTCTGTGGAAAGCGTAAGACCAAGAAATGTTCGTCCAATCAAAATGTTCGGTCCGAGTTCGGCCAATTACTATGATGACCGGGAGGGGACATGTTCGGTTCACTTAGTTTTGTCATGGCCACTACATAATAATTAGTGGGAACATGGTAATATGTTGTGGCCATGCGATCATTTTGTTGAGGTAATGATATCCTTATGTCATGGCCACGAGATATAAAGAAATCAAACTTGAAAAAATATATACTGTATATAGTTACTGTTGGGAAAATAACTTTGCTGATGCTATTGGCCTTAACTGGATAATTTTTTTATTATTATTATATAACCCTATAATTTTAAGTAATTGTTCATCTTGTTTAACAGTTTTTTATATATAAATTCAGTTGAACACATTCAACACGTATAACTAATTATTATAATTTATTCCTCCCTCCCTGACGGCACTTACCGACACTTTATAGACTTTGTCCCTCATGCTAGCCCTGACAACTCCGCTAAGTAGACCAGCTTGTAGGCTTCAACGCTCTACATGCCCAGACTTATAATGATTCTCGCTCCTCTCTATGCTCTTTTTATCACCTGTGAAAAAGGACACGAGGCTGTAAAATTGACAGAGCCATAGCTAGGTATCAAAGAAGTTTACGCTTCAGAGAAGGTAAGCTAGCTAAGCAGGGGTATGCACGCGCCATACAATCATTCAAATATGCATTATGATAATAATCTGAAGGCACAATTATAAAATATATGTATTTTTAAACGTTCATAACAACTGTAAAGCAAAATTTAAATTGTTTAACTATCTAAAAGAGCACGTATGAACATGTTTTTGTTTTTTAATATAATGTAATGTGGATTAAAATTCATCCACAGAGTAAATAATTATTATGGAAAATATTTCTAAAAATAAGTTTAAAAGTTGACGGAAGTGTGGTGGTGGTGGCGTTGAAGTCAAGCGACCGTGTGCTGTAGTTTGTTTATAGCCTAATGTTAGCTTTTTATTTCTGGCGCTTGTATTTAGGCTTCAAAATTCATAAAAGTTATATTATTTTGTGAAGATTATCTTGATGGACAAAACGTGTAAGTTTCATGAGCTATGGTTGAACACAGAGCTTATTTTTTGCTATAATCCAAAAGCCTATGGAAAAATCCTATTGGCTTTTTGTCAAGGGAACCAGTGCGATGTTAACAGCTGATCAGCCTACAAAGTGACGTCATAGTTCCCCCACTCTATTCATTCAATTGTATGGAGTCAAAACAGGGCCACATATACTTGCAAAAGAATTGAAGTATTGCAAAAGAAAATAAAGTTTTGCAAACGAAAATGAAAGTATTGGGAAAAAATAAATGTGCTTTTTGCAAACAAAAATAAAGAACTGCAAAATATAAATGAAACAGAGCAAAAGCAATGATTTTTGCAATACATATTTTTCAATGCCATATCTACTAATTTATTTGCAACGCTGTTTTTTTTTCACCCCCATGCCCAAACGTCTTTGTTTGGGCTTCCGAAAGCGGATGATGTAAGGAAACAGTGGATGCAATTTATTTTTAACTTTTAACTATTTGTTCCTGAGCATTATAACCCCAATTTGCTATTGTGTGCTGCGCATTTTACTGAGGGCAGCGTCCACAACATGAGGGAGTACAGTGCCGGTTTCGCCAAAAAGCTTTTGTTGAAAGAGGGAGCAAGGGGCGTGGCAGTACTGAAACACCGTCTGAGCTGTTCGCCAATCACAACGCACTGGGACAGCTAACCAATCACAGCACATTTCGTTTTTCGGGAAGGCGGGCCTTCAACAAACCTGGAACTAATCGAGCCATTTGTGCCAGGCTGGGGAGAAAGGTACTTTAATCATGTAAATTATGTGAAAAATAATGTGTTTTTTGAACCACGAAGCATGAGAGCATGTTCTAGTACACCTCCAAAACAAAATCAAGAACTTGTAAAACAGCATAATATGACCCCTTCAATATTGATTATAAAATTTTAGCATCTATATTTTCTGTAAGTCAAGTCAAGTCACCTTTATTTCTATAGCGCTTTTAACAATACAGATTGTGTCAAAGCAACTGAACAGCATTAATTAGGAAAATAGTGTGTCAATAATGCAAAATGACAATAGTAAACACTAATTTTTCAGTTAAAGAGTGTTCATCATTAAGTAGTTGTATCTCGGCCAAATATTGTCAGATCCTAACAAACCATACATTAATGGAACGCTTATTTATGCAGCTTTCAGTTGATGTATAAATCTCAATTTCGAAAAATTGACACTTAAGTCAAGTCGTCACCTTTATTTATATAGCGCTTTTAACAATACAGATTGTGTCAAAGCAACTGAACAGCATTCAGAAAATAATGTGTCAATAATGCAAAATGACAATCGTAAACACAAATTTTTCAATTAAAGACAGTTCATCATTGAATTCAGTGATGTCAACATCCAGCTCAGTTCAGTTTAAATAGTATCTTTGCAATCAAGTCAACGATATCACTGGAAATTAAGTGTCCCCAACTAAGCAAGCCAGAGGCGACAGCGGCAAGGAACCAAAACTCCATCGGTGACAGAATGGAGAAAAAACCTTGGGAGAAACCAGGCTCAGTCGGGGGGCCAGTTCTCCTCTGACCAGACGAAACCAGCAGTTCAGTTCCAGGCTGCAGCAATGTCACATTGTGCAGAGGACTCATCTGGTTCCTGTGGTCTTGTCCCGGTAAGAATTAAACAGACATTAGACGTCATTATTGATGATACACAGTCTGGTTTCATGAGGAACAGACATATTTCAAATAATATTAATTTTGTTTTAGATCTCATCGATTATCCCCACTTATTTTCAGATAAGAGCTTCATTCTTTTTTTTAGACTTCCATAAGGCATTTAATATTGTTGAACATAATTTTATTTTTTCGGCCATTTAAAAAATTTGGTCTCGGTAACTATTTCGTTAAGACAATTAAAACGTTATATTCCAGTAGTAACTGTTCAATCAAACTGCATGCTGGCACCTCACCCAGATTTAATCTTAATCGTGGTATCAGACAGAGATGCCCTATTTCCCCCTACCTATTCTTACTCGGTTCACAACTTCTTGCTGATTTTATTAAACAGAGCACTTTAAGAGGAATTACAGTTGCTGGCAACATCATCAACATTAGTGTCAGGATTATGGATCTGTTTTGTTGTGTTTTCCCTCCCCATGTGCTCCGTGACCCAGTTTCTCCCTGGTTTGATTGTGTTCATGTGATTTAGGTCTGTCGTGTTAATTGTCCTCATTACTCCATGTATTTAAGTCCCAGTCTGAGCGTTCTGTCTTTGTCGGGTCTACATTGTGATGTACGTGTGTCTTCTCCCATTCCTGGTTTGGATTACCCTTTGTGTAGATTCATTAAAGACTGTTTATTCTAATCTATGTCTCCGTCGTTCACTCAGACACAGTGCGTGACAGAGAAGACCCGACCAACAAACAGTTAAATTCTGTGTTTCCCCTCCGTTTTGTTTCCGTTGTTCATTCAGTGTTTTTTCCCCCTCCCATTTGTTCCCTATGGACAAATACCCCTCAATCGAGGGCCATACTAGACTGTTTCTGGAAATCGGCCATCTTACCAGGTACCCGGACAACACGCTCTGCGCGTTCTATGACACCAGCCTGAACCCCGCGTGCAGAGCGCCGTTGTCCGAAGATGGCCCTCGAGCAGATTTCCCCATCTTTGTAGAGTGGATACTGGCGAGAAACAGATCTCCGTTCACTGTCTGTTCCGAGAAAGATCTCGCCAGTTCCACTCCGGACCCAGAGCACAGCCCACCATCACCTCGCTGCATGGAGCCAAAGACAGAGCCCACCAATGATGGAAAGCCCAAGCCCACCGCTGCATGGAGCGACAGAGCTGAGGATCGCCGCGAAGCCGGAGCTGCTAATAACGTCAGACCAGGTGCGAGAGCCGGCTACAACGCCCGCCATGAGGGAAAGAGCCGTGGACAGCGAGAGCACGGTGAGGAGCTCTGCCCATTGTTCCATAGCTGAGGGTGAGCTTTTTGAGGAACTGGGACTGTGGAACGCTGAAGGGGATCCCGAATCGGACTTATATGCTCACCTGCCCCCTCTCCTCCCTCCTTCGTCGGAGCCCTCTATCAGTCCTGTCCCCACGTCAAACCCAGAGAGGGCTGCTATTCCTACGTCTGGTCCAGGGAGGGCCACAGTTCCCGAGCTCAGCCAAGAGAGGGCTCCTGTTTCCCCGTCCACCCCAGAAACAGACTCTGTTCCCGAGCTCAGCCCAGAGGGGGCTTCCATTCCCGAGATTGGCCCAGAGAGGGCTTCCGTTCCCAAGGTCAGCCCAGAGAGGGCTTCCGTTCCCACGATTGGCCCAGAGAGGGCTTCCATTCCCACGATTGGCCCAGAGAGGGCTTTCATTCCCAAGAATGGCCCAGAGAGGGCTCCTGTTCCTGAATTAGGCCAGGAGAGGGCTTCTGTTCCTGAGTATGGCCCAGAGAGGGCCTCTGTTCCCAAGGTCAGCCCAGAGAGGGCTTCCGTTCCCAAGGTCAGCCCAGAGAGGGCTTCCGTTCCCAAGGTCAGCCCAGAGAGGGCTTCCGTTCCCAAGGTCAGCCCAGAGAGGGCTTCCGTTCCCAAGGTCAGCCCAGAGAGGGCTTCCGTTCCCAAGATCAGCCCAGAGAGGGCTTCCCTTCTCAAGAACGGCCCAGAGAGGGCTCCTGTTCCTAAGTTTGGCCCAGAGAGGGCTCCCGTTCCCGAGTCCAGCCCCGAGAGGGCTTGTGTCCCCGAGTCCAACACAGAAAGGGCTTCCGTTCTCAAGTTCAGCCCAGGGAGGGCTTCTGTTCGTCGGCGTGGCTGGAAAATCCCTTGCCTCTGCCTCCAGCCACTGTGTCCCGGACTCCGCCTCAGCCCGTCGACCCAGCGGCTCCACCATGGCTCCTAGCTCCCTCCTCTCTGCCGTGACCCAGCAGTCCACTGGCTCCACCGGGCTCCCTCGTCCCTCCGGCTCCGCCTTGGTCTATCGTCGACCATCCGTCACCTCAAGAATCCACTCCTCCGTCTGCACCTCGTCCCTCTGTCCCTCCGGCTCTGACAGGCTCCTCCTTCTCTTTGGCTCCTCCTCGGTCCTCTGTCGCTCTGGCCCCACTGCGGCCTTCCAGATTCCCGCCTCCACGTTGCCTTGGCTCATCGGCTCTCTGTTTCTGCCTCGGGCTCCTCCACCACCTGCTCCGCCGCCGCCGGTTGCCCCCTGGAGTCGTCAGCCCTTCCTCCACCATGGCTCCTCCCTCCGGCGGCTCCACCGTGGGTTGTCGTTTTGGCTGTAGCCTGGGTCCTGCTTGGCTCCTCCTGTCTCCTTCCTGGCTCCTCCCTCCATCATCTCCATCTTGAACTCTGTCTGCCTGCCCCCTCCTGGGTGCCCGTCCACATCCCAAGCCTCCTCCCAAATTCACACCCATCCCTCCCTCTGTTGTATTTACGGCGAGGATGCTTCTCCGGGAGGAGGCGATATGTCAGGATTATGGACCTGTTTTGTTGTGTTTTACCTCCCCATGTGCTCCATGACCCAGGATTACCCCTTGTGTGGATTAATTAAAGACTGTTTATTCTAATCTACATCTCCGTTGTTCACTCCGACACAGTGCGTGACAATTATCCAATTAGCAGATGATACCACTCTTTTTTTAACAGATGTAGGAGAAATACCCAAAGTTATTAATATTATATATATATATTCTCTAAAGCTTCAGGTCTTCATGTGAATATTAATAAATGTGAATTAATGTCTCTTATGCAGTGTGATTTACCATCTATTTGTGGTATCCCTATAAAAAATGATGTCACATATTTAGGTATAAAGATTGTAATGTATGAAGAGGCAAGATGTGAGCTAAACTTTTCCCCTAGTATTGATAAGACAAAGAAAAGTTAAATCAGTGGTTACTAAGAGACTTATCTTTGAGGGGGCGAGTATTGGTTACAAAAGCAGAGGGCATCTCAAGACTCACATATACAGCGCTCTCTTTAGCAGTCAACAATAATATTTCCAAGGCTATTGATAATATGCTTTTCAATTTTCTATGGAAAAATAAAACCCATTATATTAAGAAATCTGTGGTTATGAACACAACTGAAAATGGAGGTCTGAACTTCTTAGATTTTACCACTCTTAATTATACTTTTAAAGTTAACTGGATCAAAATAACAACAACAACTATTATATGGAATATTATTCCTCATTGTATTTTCTCACAGGTTGGAGGTGTTCAGTTTCTTTTGCTTTTGTAACTAGTATTTCTAAAATTATCTAATTTTCACAAACAAATGCTTCTCTCTTGGAATTTAATCTATAAACATAATTTATCTCTTAATATAAGTTTCATATGGAATAATAAACATATTTTATACAAATCTAAATCACTGTTTTTTGAAAATTGGTTTTCTAATTATATAGTTTTGGTGAGCCAACTTATCAAACAAGAAGGTCTTTTGTTAACTTATTCTGAACTTTTGTCTAAATTTAAAATCCCAATCACTCCTAAAGAATATGCTATAATTGTGGATGCTGTCCCCTTTGGGTTAAAAATGCTTTGTAAGAACACACATCCCCAATCTTCTCTGCAGTCTTTGGATCCTGTTGATACTGCTGTTGGTCGAGTTTGCTTTTTTTCTTCCTCTGTTAAACACAATAATCAACAGGTTCGGGCTCTTTTTCAAAGGGATGTTGTCTCTAGACCTCCTATTATAACTTTCTGGAATAGCTGTGTTGATGGTTTGACATGCCATAGAATTTGGAAATGACCTCATAAATATTTAAGTATAAATAAAGTAAAATTAATTTATTTCAAGCTCATTTATAAATATTACCCCGTTAACTATTCCTTGTAAATAGATTTAACTGTAATATTGACATGCTTTGTGTCTTTTTGTGACACTTTTTGTGGTACATTACGTTTTTTAAATTTGTTTTGGAGTTGTCCTTATTCAACCAGTTTTTGGTCAGATTTCTGCTCATTTGTTAGAGATCATATCATGCCCAGCTTTCAAATTTGTTTTGAAAATATTTAATGTAAGGATGGTTTCCCTACGGTGGTTCAGGCTGTAGAATTGCCGAATGACTAAGGAAACGTTATTTAATTGTAGCCAATATGTAAAATATTACCTGAGAGAAAGAGATAGAGAGAGGGGGGAATAGAGAGAGGAAGAAAAAGAGGGAGAGAGGGCAGAGACCCAAGAAGAGCTCCAACAAAGAAAAGAGGCAACAAAGAAAAGAGACAGAGCAACAGTTACAGTCCTCTTTTATCCCTTCCTTGACCATGTGACTAAAAACCAAATGTGAGACATTCAAACTGACCAATCAGCAGATTATAACTTCACCCACTGGGCAAAAGGTGTGATAATTAGCAGACCCCTAATGTATACACGTGTTGGCCTACAGGCCTTGATCGATATCAGCACTTCTGTGCCTTCAGGAATGCCAAATGGCCCTTTTGTTACTGAAGATAGGTTTGGGACAGGAAAGCAGAAGTCTTTGATAATTTTTGACCTTACATTAATTTTTTTTTTTTTCACTTACGATATGTCATCCCATAAAGAATATTATTTGATTAATTTGTTACTTTTGTTGGCAAAGTTTAGTAGCTATACATAAATGCAAGTATGGTGATTATAAACCATTATTTTTTAATTTTGAAGTCAGAAGTTAAACAATACCTAAAATCTATTTATAATCTGATAAACAAGAAATCTGTTAAGGGTATTAATGTTTGTAAGTATTTCCATGTTTTTATTTAATTTGTAAATTAAAAAAAAAAATTTAATAAAAAATGTATAATTTCAATGTAATTTTATGTCCTTCTTTCCTTGTCTTCACCCCCTAGCTAATGTAAAATGTTGAATGCGAATGTTTCAATTAAAAAAACAAAACAACAACAACCATGTTGCGTTCTCTTCTAAAATATTAGATTTTTTGTCTGATATCACTATGACACTATCACTATCTCTTCTAAAATGTTTTATTTTTTTTGTCTGATAACACTGTGACAGTGCAATCTCTGTGTGAGATATGTGATTGTCATATTTCTAAAAAAAATCTAAAATACATGTTTGTATTACATTTTTTTACGATCGCTATGACAATTTTTTCAATACTTTGAACAATTTCCCCAAACTCTTAACACAGTTAGCACAACATCCATCTGTGTAGGCTATACAATTAACACATTTCTTGTTGCTTTGACACAAAATGCATACAGTTAACAAATTTAAAATGCTTGAACTTCTTTTACACACAAGCTCAACCAACACCAAAACAATGTAATTTTACTGGCAAATTTTCTAATGCTTTCACACTGTATGTCAGATCAGATAACATAATTTTCTAATAGGCTAAAGTCAAAGTGAACAGCTGTTCATATTGTGAATTAAAACACAAATATGTCTCCTGTATTTTATTCCATTGCTAATGAGAAAGAGCTGGTTTAAATTATGCAAATATATAAATTACAGCTTATTCCCATTCTAGAAAACACATGTGGTGTTGAGGTTCTTTCAATCGCATGATTGGAGGTACTGGAGGTGGTGAATCCACCACAGTACTGAAACAGCTTTGTTAAAAGTGATGAATGATTTGCTACTGTCGGTTGATTCTGGTGATAATGCAGTTTTGGTTTTATTGGATCTTAGTGCTGCCTTTGATACAGTTGATCATAATATCCTTCTGTCACGCCTTGAACATTGAGTGGGCATATAGGGTACAGCACTTAGCTGGTTTGAGTCGTATCTGAAACCAGGTCATTTTCAGTGCCTGTTGGCCAGTTTATCTCATCATCTGCCTCTCTTCTCTATGGGGTCCCTCAGGGGTCCATTACTCTTAATCTGTATATTCTTCCACTTGGTAATATCATAAGGAAATATAAAATCTCTTTTCATTTTTATGCAGATGATTCTCAGCTGTATCTTCCATTAAAATCTCGAGATTCTCTGCAGCCTCTCATCGACTGTCTTGAGGATATAAAATGCTGGATGTCAAATAACTTCCTGCAGCTCAACAATGATAAAACTGTGGTGATTCTCTTTGGTCCCTCTAAAACTAGAAATTCTGTTGTTGGGAACTTAGAAAACCTCACTCCATATGTTAAGTCTCATGTAAAAAATCTAGGTGTTATCTTTGACGCTGAGCTTTGTCTTGAAAAACAAATTAGCTCAGTTGTAGAAATAGTAAAAATAGTTATTATCAGCTGAGGATCATCTCTAAGCTTAAATCAACACTTTCCTTTCAAGAGCTGGAAAAAGTAATTCATGCTTTTATCACATCACGCCTGGATTATTGTAATTCGTTATATGTTGGTCTTCCACAATCTTCATTGGCACAGCTGCAGATGGTTCAGAACGCGGCGGCTAGATTGTTAACCGGCACCAAAAAAATTCGTTATATGTTGGTCCTCCACAATCTTCATTGGCACAGCTGCAGATGGTTCAGAACGCGGCGGCTAGATTGTTAACCGGCACCAAAAAACCTGAACATATTTTTCCAGTTTTAGCATCCCTTCATTGGCTTCCTGTCTTTTTTAAAATTCAGTTTAAGATTTTACTTATTGTTTTCAAAGCTCTTAATGGACAAGCCCCATCTTATATTTCTGATCTGATTTATTTGCATTCAACGCCGAAGTCAGATTGTCACGGAATGCCAGGAGAAAACAAAGTAGATCCAAGTGCAGTAGTTTATTAAAAAGTAACAAATAATCAGAACAGAACAAAAACTAGACAAAAGGTAACTTCAAAACACAGGGAACAGAAAACACAACGTAACCTCAAACAATACTGCAGCAAAGACAGACAGAGTGAGCATGGTATAAATAGTAATGGGATGATGAGTAAATTACTAACAGGTGATTATGATCAGAACAGAAATGACAGGCAAGGGACTATGGGAAATGGAGTTCAAAACATGTAACACTGAAACGGGAGAGCACCCTCAAGTGGCCAGTCCAGGGAACCACAACCAGACACTGTGACATTACCCCCCCTCTACGGAGCGGATACCAGATGCTCCACCAGAAAACATAAAAGTTCAGGAGGGAGGTGGACCAGGGGGAAGGACAGCGGGCCAGGACCATGCAATGGAAGGGGGTTAGGGGACAGAGGTAGACCAGGATATGAGAGCGGAACCGGCAGGGTGGAAGGCCAAGGCGGGGCCGGCAGGATGAACCAGCAAGGCCCCAACCACACAGGAACCCCAGCAGATAGTCAGGATGGAGCCGGGCGAATGAGCCAGTAATGTCATGTCATGAAGGCACTGTGTGATTCGGTGTGAAAGCGAAACTACTTTGTTTGGCCTTCCAAAAGAGGACGATATCTGCTTCGTCATGCCTAGAGCTGATCTGTGCTGGTTGCTGAGGAAATACAACAACTTTGCGCTGTGGATCGCCGGATCGGCTTTCACCGTGGACGAAGCGGAGTCCAGTCCGGAGTCGTCACATGTCC
>NW_015506929.1:46639-54473 GCF_001515645.1 Sinocyclocheilus grahami
CATAAACACATTTCATTACACCAAATACACAAAATACACCACATAATGTTCTTTTTAGCAGCATCATATGACCCCTTTAAGTGATCACAAGAACAGTAAATTTCGGGCAGTCGTGGCCTAATGGTTAGAGAGTCGGACTTGTAACCCGAAGGTCGCAGGTTTGAGTCTCAGGTCCAGGAGAGATTGTAGGTGGGGGGGAGTGAATATCCAGCACTCTCTCCACCTTCAATACCACGACTGAGTTGAGACCCTTGAGCAAGGCACCGAACCCCCAACTGCTCCCCGGGCGCCGCAGCATTGGCTGCCCACTGCTCCGGGTGTGTGTTCACGATGTGTGTGTGTGTTCACTGCTGTGTGTGTGCACTTGGATGGGTTAATTGCAGAGCACAAATTCCGAGTATGGGTCACTATACTCGTCCACAAGTTACTTAAATTTTTTTTCAAAAGAGTGATGATCAGGTCAACACACAGAAGTATAGAAATTCTACATTGATTTAAAAAAAACTGCGCTGGTATCGTCTCCGGCCGTTCTCAAGCCCACCCGCCTCTGCTCACTCTAACCCTCCGGCCGTTCCTCACGCTAGCCCCCGGCCTCTGCTCACTGTAGGCCGCCGTCGCCGCTCACTCTCTAGGCCACCGTGTGTGACGCTGTGTTTCCTTGTGAAAGCGAAACTACTCAAAGACTGTAAGTAAGTTTTTTATATTTAAAGAGTTTTTATATTTTATATATTTAAAGCGATTTTTTTGGGCAGGGTAGGGCTTGTTTGTCATTTCTCCGATCATCAATTAACCCGAAGGTCGCAGGTTTGAGTCTCAGGTCCGGCAGGGATTGTAGGTGGGAGGAGTGAATATCCAGTGCTCTCTCCACCCTCAATACCACAACTGAGGTGAGACCCTTGAGCAAGGCACAGAGACCCTTGAGCACTGAACCCCCAACTGCTCCCCGGGCACTGCATCATTGGCTCCGGGGGTGTGTGCGCGTGTTTCACTACTCACTGCTGTGCGTGTGCACTTAGATGGGTTAAATGCAGAGCACAAATTCTACATGTCACGTCCTTTCCTTAAGTAGCAAAACTGATGAATTAGCAGTCTCAGGATGATATAAAAAGGAGCACAGGTGATTATGTGATTTGGAAAATGAATCCTACTAGTGGGAGAAAACTTAAGTGGACGGGGTCAAAGGACATTTATTCCTGATGAAATACACAGCGCTGTAGTTGATCATGTTCTTGTGCATGAGGACAGCTGGCCTACAGGCTTTCAATACTACTTACAGATCAAATATAATGACAGAACAGTAGCAGTACTTCAGAGAACTTACTTTTTATATATATATGTGCAGTAAATACTGAAGAACAAGTTGTACACCCTCAAACTCATAACTGCTGAACTGATTTGTAGCCAAGTACAGTACTTCTAACATGTACTGTATTTTTGCAGAACTGCGAAATGACTATATTCTGTTGTGTTCATATGCAATTCTTTGGTATTTGACCTTTTCCTTTCTAGTGTTTTTCATCTACTGTACTGTAAGATCTCTTTACAGCAGTGTAATGAAAATTATATTTTCTTACTGTAAAGCTTATTGTTAAATTTCACTCTATCTGCTATATTTACTGTAACATGTATGTGCTCTAATTATGTTGTATACTGTAATAGACATTGAGCTTTAAAATGATACCTGATTGCCAAAAGAAGGTTTCTGCAACAGTGTTATGAATTGATCTCATTAGTGTGTAAGACTGTGTTGTGTGTGTTTCTGAGGGCTTGTGTGTCATGTCTGCGGGCGAAGTTTGTTTTTTTTCAGCAAGATTGAATAGTTTTGAGTGGAGAGCTTGATTTTGACCTGAAAATAGGAAGTATGGGGAATTGGGTGAGAAGTTATGGATTTGTGTTTAGAGTTTCGAGAAAAGGAGTTGTAGCATTCCCAGCTGAACAGATGCACTTTACTCTCCATGAACTGATGTTTACAAAGGGTTTAATCTTCAAAAAACACCGTAAGAGCTGCACAAAAACAAACAAAGTGTCATTAGACATCTTGCTGCAAATTATAAATAAATGTCCAAAACACACCTATAAACTAATAGATACTAGGGCTGCACGATTAATCGCATGCGATATTTAACGCGCATCTTGAGTCTCTAGCAACAGGATCAGCTTCTGGACTGGGCGTTCAGTGACAGACAGCTTGTTGAGGTGACGACCATCCCTTTCCAGATTTCGGTCACCAAGGCGTACCTTGACTTTTCTCACAAGCCCGTCTTTATCTGTAGTAGTCTCTGTAACTCTGGCCAGCCGCCACTCATTTCTGGGCAGATCATCAGTCTTTTCCATGACAATGTCTCCTACTTGCAGGTTTCTCTTTGCTGTGTGCCAGCGCTGTCTGGTGGCAATGTTGGATAGATACTCCTTACGCCAACGACTCCAAAACTGCTCTGCGAGATACTGAACATGACGCCACCTTTTCCTTGCATAGATGTCTTCTCTGATGAACCTGCCTGGTGGTGGTAATGCTGGAACGGACTTCATAGTAAGCAGGTTATTAGGGGTGAGAGGTGCAAGACTGTTGGGGTCGTTTAAATTATCAACTGAGAGTGGTCTACTGTTTACGATCGCCATAGCTTCATAAAAGAATGTCCGCAGTGATGCATCGTCCAGTCTGCCAGTAGAGAGTGAGAGAGCTGAGCGAAGAACATTCCTCACTGTTCTGATTTGTCTCTCCCATACCCCAGCAGCATGACTTGAATGGGGCACATTTAGGACAAAATCGCACTGCTTTTCAACTAAGAACACTGTCAGACTATCTGCGTCAATCTCTTTGAGAGCATTTTTCAGCTTATTCTTGGCTCCTACAAAATTGGTGCCTTGGTCACATTTGATTTGGCGCACTGCTCCTCGCAATGCAACGAAACAGTGCAAGCCATTGATGAAAGCATCTGTAGACATGTCATCTAGCATTTCTATATGAATAGCTCTGGAGCTGAAACATGTGAAGAGGAGGCCGTACCTTTTATGATCCTTCCGGCCGCGTTTAGTGACAAAGGGACCAAAGCAGTCCATACCACAGTACGTGAACGGTGGGGATGGATTTGTACGCTCTGAAGGGAGATAGGCCATTCTTTGTACTTCTGTGGGTTTCCTGAGCTTCCGACATGTCACACAGTGATGCACATGGGATGCTACTGCTCTGCTCATTCCTGGAATCCAGTAGCCTTGTGATCTGATCTCATTAATTGTGAGACCCTTTCCTTGGTGCTTGACATTCTCATGACATTGAGAGATGATCATCTTTGTTATGTGGTGATCTTTAGGAATGATCACTGGATGTTTAACTGAGCTGGGTAAAGACGCATCACAAAGTCTTCCTCCCACCTTGAGTACTCCTTTTTGATCTAGGAAGGCATCAAGAAGATACAGCTTGCTGCTAGGTGACAGCTGGGTCCCCTTGCTCAATAACTTGATATCCTCTGAATAGGTGTTTCTTTATAAATCGTTAATGATGATGCATTTAGCATCTTCTCGTTCAGCTACCATACTGTGACTACTGGACTTGTCCACTTTGGCTCGGCGAATGAGGCGAGCCACAGCTTGGACAGCTCCAGACCATGAAGAAAGGTTGAGGACAACGAAGGAGCTGTACCCTCTTCCTTTGAGACCTGACACCCTTTCACTCGGCATGACAACATCCTTTGCTGTCATGGCTGTCAACTTCAGTCTCACAGGAAAGGAGTTATGCATGTTGTCCTTGCAGAAGAAACACATTTTGGAATTCCCTTTAGTGGGCTTTTGTTCGTTTTCGTAATTTTGTTTATTTTCCGTGGCTGTTTGAATGTGAAAGACGCTAGCCCTGTTCCTTTTACTGTCCTTAAGGTTCCGTTTTTCTGAAGTGGGGTCAGAGGCACGAAGAGCGCTGAAGGAGGTGACAGGATTACAAGCAATCTCTGCTTCCATTGACATGAAGGTCACAAAATCTATAAACTTTGGAAAGTCATGAGTCTCAATCAGTGTCTGCGTGACCTGACGGTTCCAACGTGCTGCTGCCCAATCTGGTAATTTGTGTACAAGTTTCTGATTTTCATCACAATCATTTAGTATTTCAAGCCCTTTGACATGAGGCATAGCTTGATGACATGCATTCAAGAAGTCAGAGAATTCTCTGAAACCTTCAGCATCCCTAGGCTGAATCTTAGGCCATTTGGCTAGTTTTTCCCTGAATGCCTTCTGTATGACAAATGGCTGTCCATACCGTTGGTTCAGCTTGTTCACCAGAGCGGTGAAGCTCCTCCTCTTCCGTTCCATTATAAGGGGCTTCCACATGCTGGTCTGGTTCTTTATTTTCAGAAGCATCCATTTTCTTTAAAGAAGTGCCACTGACTTAGATCATCACACCAAGTCCTTTGGTTGTCACTAGACAATATTTGGTTACATTTTGGTTGCAACATTGGGTGACCAAAATTCATTGTCAGTTCAATGTCAGTGTTAATTTTATGTCCAATACCGACGTCAGCTGATGTTGATATTTTGTTGTTTTTAGGTTGTGTAACCAAAATCCAAAAATTAAGTAAGCGTCAAATTGACGTCAAATACTGACGTCAACCAGATTTTCATTCTCAAAAATGCAACGTCTGTCCGACATTGGGGTCCAACGCCAACCTGATGTTATATTGATGTCCTGTGCCTGCTGGTATAGTGTTCATCTGGTCAGTCATCTCCATCTGGCTATTACTGTGGCATAAAGAGACATAATCGGCACAGAGAGAAAGTTTAAGAGTGTTTATTTTTCAGCAAATACATAAACAACATCTACAGAAAAATACAAACAAACAAACCTGAGAAGCTAAAAAGGTGGTGGCAGGTCAATATTGACTTTATCACATTATAAAACTATCACTGATATGAATTAATAAATCTGAATTAGGGTCCTTGTAATTACTTATTTGTGTTATTTAACACATTTCCCAGGAGTGCTCTCTGGTGTCCAAAAACTTCAACATACGAACATTTCAAAAACACAAAAATGAAACTTTGGCAATAACTGGTTAAAAATTTTAATTAAATAAAAACTAATACTTAATTTAGATTGTTACATTTGATCACTATTTACAGTTGTTTACATAATGACAGCTTGATTAAGAAAAATAAAAACTTTATAGTAGGCTAAATGTGTTACATTCTATAAAATATTATGTAAGTGCAAACTTCAGATGCTTTTCCACCGTCGGGCTGAACAGTTCTAAGAACAGTAAGGAATGGTTCCAATTATCTTTCCACTTGAGCTCGGTTTGGCATGGCACAATTACAAACAGCTCTTGACCTAGAATGATCCTTTTTCACATTTCTGGGTTTCTCAGCAGCGGAAGTCGTCATAGTTGACTAAAGTTCTATAGCAGTGAATGGGAGACTACATCTAATATATTTGTTTGTGTAACCATTTGCTCAAATAGCAAAAGAAAAACTCCACAATAGTGTTTTCACGACTTTCAGAAAAGGAAACAATAGAGAGAGACAGATAACAGCAATCAGAATAGAGATCATTATCAAATTTACCGTCACTCCCATAGACTCTGTATTAGAAACACCCTTGCATTAGCGTTAACTGATTTTTTGGAAATTGATGCAAAGGTAATATAATACAAAGTATAGTGTTATACATGTACATACATTTAAAAAAAAAATTTAATATTAAAAACTTTGGAGGATTTACGTCGCTGATGACTGTTAAAATGAGTCATCACAGTTTTGTGAAATGGGTCCATTCTTAAGCTGAACTGTGCTGGCAGAATTTGTGTAGTGATGTCACCACCCAGGATCGGTCACTTGTTCGTTGTCTGGCTACGAGTTTCTCTCTGGCCAGGTGCACTGTTCAAGCGAAGTAAACAAAAATATATGATCATCCTCCATAAAGTGGTCACTATTTACATCTCATACCGTATGTAAACAGTTGCTTTACCAAGGCAATAACATATTACAAGCTCTGTTATCAGCCCACAGTGGAAAACAAAAACATATCCGTACAGGCAGGGAATGGAACAGTTAAGCAACAGTGTTGGGAAGGTTACTTTGAAAATGTAATAGGTTACAGATTACAAGTTACCCTGCTTAATATGTAATAAGTAGGGTAACTTTTCAATTACTTTAATAAAGTAATGTAACTGATTACATTTGATTACTTTTTCATTACTTTTCTAAATTTCTAATGTTTTCAACTGTTAATCATTTTCAAGCATGTAAACCAGGCAGGGCTAACTTTACAGTATAACTGAACAGTGATTACAGTAAGATTTTCAAAATTCATCATCACTTAAATTAAGATTATAATATTTAAATTTTAAAGGAGACATTGCATGCAAAAATATCTTCATTTGCATATAAATGTGTCTTGGTAGTGTGTAGACACAACCACTCTACAATGATAAAAACCCATTCACTCCTTTTTTTTAATCCCCCAAAAACCTAAACAGTTATCAAGCCAATATGATGTCATATTGCTCAGGCCCCTCCCACGACCGCTGACGTACTGTCCCATATTAGCATATTTCGACCCTCAGCCAGTTGTACGGAGTCCATCATTTTCTCCATGCTCGAGCAGCTGTAGCGACAACAATGTCTTGTAAGGAATGCAGGTGTTTTGTTGTTAGATGTAGAGGTCCTAATAAAAGAGTCCTAATTTTCTCCAGACATCAGAGCCACTGAGGACACAGTGGATTAGCTTTTGATTTTAATGGAAATGCGCTAACGAATACACCTAAGGTCTGCGCAAATCATTTTACTCCAGACTGTTTTCTGAATGAGGGACAATTCAAGGCAGATTTTGTTAAAAAGTTAAAACTCAAGGATGGATCAGTACCCATTGTTCGTGATCCAGCTGCACCTTCAGAATTAGTAAATCTCAGACTTTATATATTTTTATGATTACATGTTCTTCCATGGAAGAGAGGGGTAGGGTGAGCAGAGCTCATTATCATGTAAAGAGATATGCACCGAAATGAGTCGCTGTGAACAGAGCTGTTTTTGACAAGGTAAAAAGAGTGTTGTTTTACACGACCACTGAGACCACTTCAAGAAGACCCTAAAGAATCATACCTTCCTGACTACCAGGGGAAAAAAAGTTTTGTGAATTTAGTATTTTGTCATGTCATTACATTGTTTAGAGCAGGGGTGTCCAAATTCGGTCCTGGAGGGCCGGTGTCCTGAAGAGTTTAGCTCCAACCCCAATTAAACACACCTGAACCAGCTAATCAAGCTCTTACTAGGCATACTACACTGAACAAAATTATAAACGCAACACTTTTGTTTTTGCCCCCATTTTTCATGAGCTGAACTCAAAGATCTAAGACTTTTTCTATGTACACAAAAGGCCTACTTCTCTCAAATGTTGTTCACAAATCTGTCTAAATCTGTGTTAGTGAGCACTTCCCAAAGTGCTTTCCAGAAGAGCAACAATTTTACCACATGCACAGAGAACAAACCAGACAAAAATTTAAAACCGCACGTTTGAAAATTTCCATATCACAGTAGTCAATACACTAAGGAAAACAAATACGTTTTTAGCAAGGACTTAAAAACAGACAAAGAAGGGGCCATTCTAATCTCTAAGGGTAGGGTATTCCAGAGTCGTGGCCCTGCGTTGTTTTACACGACCACTGAGACCACTTCAAGAAGACCCTAAAGAATCATACCTTCCTGACTACCAGGGGAAAAAAAGTTTTGTGAATTTAGTATTTTGTCATGTCATTACATTGTTTAGAGCAGGGGTGTCCAAATTCGGTCCTGGAGGGCCGGTGTCCTGAAGAGTTTAGCTCCAACCCCAATTAAACACACCTGAACCAGCTAA
>NW_015506929.1:54574-62462 GCF_001515645.1 Sinocyclocheilus grahami
ATTTTATTTGTAGAGCACATATACAACAGTCACCAGGCTGACCAAAGTGCTTTCCAGAAGAGCAACAATTTTACCACATGCACAGAGAACAAACCAGACAAAAATTTAAAACCGCACGTTTGAAAATTTCCATATCACAGTAGTCAATACACTAAGGAAAACAAATACGTTTTTAGCAAGGACTTAAAAACAGACAAAGAAGGGGCCATTCTAATCTCTAACGGTAGGGTATTCCAGAGTCGTGGCCCTGCCACTGCAAATGCACACTCCCCTCTACGCTTAATCCTAACGTGAGGGATCACCAACAAGTCCTGGTCACAGGATCGTAGGCTTCTAGACGGAGTATAGAAGTAAAGAAGGTCAGATAGATAGACAGGAGTTTGGTTATGTAGGGATTTATATACAAAGAGGAGCATTTTAAAGTCTATTCTCTGACAAACCGGCAACCAGTGTAGAGATCTAAGAATTGGAGTGATGTATTCATGTTGACATTTGCATTTTGGACAAGCTGAAGACACGCAATTTGAGATTTAGATATACCGCAATATAAAGAATTGCAGTAATCTAGACGAGATGTAACGAACGCATGAACAGCCATTTCTAGAGTTTTTGGAGTGAGAAAGTGTTTTAATTTTAGACAGTAAACGAAGCTGATAGAAACTGGACCCAATGACAGAAGAGATATGTTTATCAAATTTTAAATGCTGGTCGACTAGAATACCTAGGTTCCGCACCCGCGCGGATCTAAAAATGGATAAACTTTCTAGCTCAGGGCTTATACATTGAGAGTTATCATTTCGACCGAAAACAATTACGTCGGCCTTGTCTTCATTTAGGAAGAGGACATTTTGGCCTAGCCATAATTTAACCTCCTCTAAACATTTCAGAAGAGAAGTAATCGCAGTGGAATTGTTTTTCTTGATTGGTAGATAGATTTGAGTGTCATCTGCGTAGAAATGAAAATACACACCATGTTTTCGTAGAATAGAGCCCAGAGGTAACATGTAAAGAGAGAACAGAGAGGGAGCTAAAATAGAGCCTTGTGGAAGGCCACAGGTCAGAGGGGCAGGGGAAGAGGAAAAATTACCCAACTTCACTAAAAACTTTCTGTCAGACAGGTATGACTGAAACAATTTCAGAATGTTTGCTTTAAGACCTACCCAAGACTCTAATCTAGATAATAGTGAGGAGTGGTCTATGGTATCAAAAGCAGCCGATAGATCTAAATGAATAAGAACCACCGAGTCTCCGGAATCAGTAGAGAGGTAAATATCATTTAACACTCTCAAAAGGGCGGACTCAGTGCTGTGAGCAGATTTAAAACCAGATTGAAAAACCTCATAAATACAATTACTAGTGAGAAAATGTTGAAGTTGATTCAGCACAATTTTCTCCAAAACTTTTTAAATGAAAGGTAAAACAGAAATAGGCCGAAAATTGTTTAGGACAGAAGGATCCAGTGAAGGCTTCTTGAGCAGAATAGTGACCGTAGCGACTTTAAGCAACTTTTAAAAAGTCTTAGATCTTTGAGTTCAGCTCATGAAAAATGGGGGCAAAAACAAAAGTGTTGCGTTTATAATTTTGTTCAGTGTAGAAACTTAAAGGCAGGTGTGTTGAGGCAAGTTAAACTAAACTCTACAGGACACTGGCCCTCCAGGACCCAGTTTGGGGACCCCTGGTTTAGAGCATAAGAAAAATGTTGAACATTTTATTCATATGTTATGCCATGTCCTCTGTAGAGGACATCGGGACTTTAAAAAGAAAAATATTTGTTTTAAATAAAAAGACATGAATAGACATGAAAAGGCAATTTTTGTTTTAATCAGAAGTCAATTTTCATTTTTTTATACCAAACTTTATATAAAGATGATTCTCAACTATGTTATGAAAGATATTTTTAAAAAAAACATTTTTCTTTATCCAAAATGTGTGTAAAATGGCCATAAACGAGTTTTTAAACTGTACCTAATTTGCATATTAATGTATTTTTGGGGCAACATAGAATTAACAAATGCAAGGAGTGAAATTATTTCCTTATGAAATTAAATCCTCATGCAGCCAAAACTCAGGAACTCACACAAAACAGATGCCATGCAATAAAACAATAAAACTTATCTGGAGAACAAATCTCCAAAGAGAGCAAACAACACCTCTCTCCTCGCTCATTTACGACCCCCTTCTCCCCCTGCCCTCTCTGCCACTCCCTCTTTTCCCCCAAAAGGTTTCACTCAAAGTTCATTAAGAATATGCATATCCCACATATCATGTAGCTTGTGAACCTGTTTTTCCCCCTTCATGTTTGGTATCATTCTAAAGGTCTTTGTGCGATTGGTAAATTGGTCTCAATTTGACAGTAGTCACTTATGTTATGAAAACTTTTGTAGAATTGTGTTCTGCTGAGGAGGGTGTGTGTGTCCCTTTAGGGCTTGTGGGAATGTTTATCTATCTCCAGCCAGGTGTGACCCTGGAGCAGGAGAACCAAAAAAAACTAAAGGTCATTTATATTTTTACAACTGATTTAAAGATTTCTTTGTTTTTGTTCAGGTAGTATTTAAGGGAAAGTTGCAAATCAGTCATTGCGAGTCTGTAGTCAGATCAGCCCGTAGTGTGAAGTGTATTTGTGTATTTCATATGCTCCATACTATGTCTCTTCCTGAAGTCAGGGATTCATTTCATTTTTATTCAAATTCAATTGTGCCCATAGAGCACACTATATAGTTGTTTGTGCTCCTACATGTGCACATAGGCTAGTTAAGTTTATTCTTTAAAAACACATGATTATTTTGCTGTAAGTGTTCTTTGAAATACTTAGGTAAAAGGTTGTAGATGCTATGCATTTTAGACCATGTGTCTTGTGTTAAATTAGGATAACTGTTACATGTGTGACTATGTTAAATTTGTTTGTCTCCTGCGTGGAACACTTGGCTGATTCCCATATAGCAGGGGTGGCGAACTCCGGTCCTGGAGAGCCGCAGCCCTGCAGAGTTCAGCTCCAACCCTAATTAAAACTCACCTGCCTGTAGCTTCCTAGTAACCGTTCAGACCTTGATTAGCTTGTTCAGGTGTGTGTGATTAGGGTTGAAGCAAAACTCTGCAGGGCTGCGGCTCTCCAGGACCGACGTTCGCCACCCCTGCCATATAGCTATACAGTAAACCATGTCAAAAATCTAAAAGGTGTGCATTATAACTGAGACCTACATGAACACGTTACAGTTGGTTGTGTTACTGTAAGTCATTCTCCTCAAATTCTATTGAGCTTTAAATTATGATATATATTTTGTGTTTGAGCCCATTCGGCAGTGAAATAAACAACATAATTATATATGATTTGACAGTTTATTTGAATAAATATCAAAAAATCTAAAAGGTGTGCATTATAACTGAGAACTACATGACCACTTCACAGTTGGTTGGGTTACTGTAAGTAATTTTCCTCAAATGCTATTGAAACTAGAAAAGTGTATACCAATGTCGTATGTAACTTTAGAGATGGTCCCTAGATTTGCGAATATCGAGTCCCGGTGTTCCGGCGAATTCAGTTTCCCTGTTTCCCCCTCACAGCGCCTGCGCAACTTCGCAGTGTTGCCAAGTCCGCGGTTTTCCAGCGGTAGTTTTTAGTAGCAATTGGGCGGTTTTTAAAAAATATCCTGGCAACCCTGAAACTTCAGTACTAAAATCATGACGTTATGATTTCGCCCCGGCTAAGCAAGTCAGCTTATGGTGGTTTTGCTGTTTTTCTGCAAGCAACGTTCATTTCACCATGTTATTTAGATCATTTATAATTAAATAGGTATTCATGTACATGACGTCCTGTTCAATCGCAACATAGAGTCAGATTTCCTGCTAATTCTAACTCTTTCCTGTTTTATGAAGTGTAACACCATACATTACAATTAGACAGTTCAATTCCTTCGTTAGGGGCATTCTTTTGTTCAAACACCCATTTCCATTGTATTGTTATTGTTGTTGTTAGTGTGTGTGTGTTTCTGAGCCTTCTAAATGAGACACAGCGATTAATACACCAGTGGGAGGCAGCAGTGCGCTAATGTGTTGCTAATGTGCAACAAAACAACAGAAGAAGAAATATGGAAGGTTAGAGAGCATGCGCAACAAGCAAGGGTTTTTTTAATTTGTGCGCCGAATTTGCTGAGACTGCTTGCATTTTTACCACTGGACAAAGACTGATTACTTCTATACAATAATAATAAGGTAAGTTTCAAAAATTAATTGTGTCAATGTATCTTTCTGTGTGCTGCTAATTTTAACTGACTAACCTTGTCAGCAGTGTTAGCTAACAGATACCAAAGATCTTTGCTATTCTGCTGTTAGAAAAAAAGACTGTAGAAATACAGAACTTGTGGCGTATTTTGACGAATTTAAGACTTTTTTTTACTTTTCAAACTGAGACATTTGTAGCTAGTTAAATGAAAAGTCAGAGGTACAATTCAAGAACATGCCAAACGTCGTCAAGATGAGCTCACAGTAGGTTTTAAAGTCAATATTTATGTGCCACTGATAATTAATTGTTTACATTATTTTATAACACTGAGGCTTTGGTCACTGAAGTTATTTTTAAGTTATTTTAATTTTATGTCAATATTTATAATACATCACATAGTCATTATGTGATCACACATTTAAGGTTTAAACTGAATGAGCTCTTTGTCTTGCAGTGTTGAAACACTTACTACTGTAATACAGAGGAGATGCTGCTTTTCAATTGGTTTTATGACCGAGGCCTCAAGTAGATATGTATAGAAATGTTCTTTCTTTCTTTCTTGTAAAGTATGCAAATATCAAGGAATGAATGTGTCTGTAATCTACAATTCACAACAATAGTGGAACTTGCCTTTAACTGAATAAGTATTTGTCATATTTAGGACAAGTGCTTGTGGCAGCTGTCTTCTCTGAACAGCAGTCTCATGAACACCGGCCTCAGTACACTGAAGGTAAGGTATTTCATGTTTAATCTCTTATACAGCAGTAGAGCAGTTTTTGACTCAATCATGTGCTACACTTTATTTACAATTTTAAATGATTTCTTGCAGATGAAGTATACATGTAACCACTTTATTGACACTTTGACAAACATATTTGTACTGTAATTTTTGAATGTCTTAAACTTGATTTTCTTTTTTTACTTCTAGAACCCAGATTTGAAAGCAGTGCACACCCATCTGAGGCCGACCTGTTTTACTTCATGATCACCCCAGATACTTCTACAACTAACCCGCTTTGTAAGTTCTCATAGCTACACCTTAAAGAAGCACATAATTTTGGGAAAATTTCCTGTGTATTTGCTGGTAAATTACTGAGATACTTTTATAAAGATTAATGTTGATTATATACCTAGTTCAACAAAGAAATGAAAATTATGCCACTTAATCTCCGTCCTGTCATTCCATCCCATAAAAAAGTGTGCATCTTCAAGACATGAATGAAGATATTAACCCCAAAACTCTGACACCCAAGAAACCATAAAATAAATCCATATGAATGGAGCCGTGTAATCTAGTTTTGGACCAAACTGTTCAATGAATGGTAAGGAACAGTTTCAGTTATATTCCAACTTGGTTAGACATAGTCTGATCACAAACCGTTCTTGATCTGGAATTATTAGCCGAACACACTGAACCGTGCTGTAGAATGCCTGGAGTGACATCGCTGCTCAGGATTGTCTTTTGTCTTTTGCTTAGCCAACAGTTTCTCTGTAGCTGGCCAAGCCTGCTATTTGAGCGAAGTAAACAAGTTAATAGTAAAATTAAATTAAACATTTAATCTTTCATGACGTGTGCCATTTACATCTAGGACCGTATTCTAACTCTTCCATTACTAAGGTAACGACTGACACATTTATGTTGCATTCCAAAGAGCTCTGTTAACAGCCCAACAGTGAAAAATTAAACCATATCCATGTTGGCTTGGGCCAGATCAGCACAAAATGGAATAGTTAAGTAACAAAAATGGTTTGGCCTGACGGTGGAAAAGCGGCTCAAATCTTTGGAAAAGACATGATTGCTATATGATCAACTGTCTAATGTTTTGGGTAAATAGACAGAAATATCTATCGGATTTCACTGAAAATGTCTTTATTTGTGTTCCAAAAATAAACAAAAGTCATGTTTGAGTAAATTATTACATACATTTCAAGTTTGGGTGAACTAACCCAATGGCATGGTAGTGTAGGCAGGACAGATAACACTGACAACTTATCATCCATATTTCCCTACTAATATTGTTTTTATTTGGTTGTATACAGGTGTCTGATGTTGATGCAGTCTGGGCACTAGTATTTGTTGGGTTGCTGACTATCATTGAAGATGAAGTACTTCTCCAAATCGTGTTTGGATCACTAGTACAGTACATTTGGATTACCCTAATACTGTGAAGAACACTTACAGTGTGATGCTTGACTTGGGACAGGAAAAAAAAAACATTGGCAACATGTGCGGTCAACTCAGTGCCATACTTATTCGTTGTACTGCTACCTCCACTGTTTACAAGAAGCATACCCTAAATCAGACTGTTTTTGCTTTGTTTCAAAATGTTTGTAATACAAGTTAAAACTGCACTGAAAAACAAAACAAAAATACATTACCTTTAACTTAGAACTTTCACTACCTTAAATGTATGTGTAATTGTATGTGTGTGATGAATGGAACATTGTTGTCAGTAATTTGTAATGGATGTTTGAAGCACTTAAGTTAGTGGAGTAACGCTTACTTGTTTTTGTTTTTTTAAGGCAATCGGTTTGCATGCTTTTAGCAAGTAAATCAGATTGCTGTTTAAGTAAATACAACTTAGAAATTCCAAGTTGCAGGAAATGTTACATGAGTTGGCTTAAATTAAATAAGAGTTGTTTGAAATACGCACATAGTATATTGTACTTATTCATTTAGTTGTTGAAAATAGTGATTCTGAGTTACCAGAACTTGCGTGTAAGTTTACAACACTAAATAAACCTTTGTTATTACAAATTATTATTCTTATTTCACTTTACTTGTTTTTTTCAAGGCAATTGGTTTGCATGCTTTTTTTAAAGTAAGGTTTACTAATTGGAATTTAAGGATATTTGTGTTTAACATTTAATTATTGCAGGTTTGCGTCATATTCTGAGTTGCATTATTTGTATTCATTTTGAGGAATACTGAATCTGTGTTTTTTTTTTTTGTGAGTGAGATGAATTAATGCATATTCATATTTATTTTAGAACTACAGTAACATCTTCTGATTTCTCTCAACATGGGGACAGGAGAGCTGTCAACCAATAAATTGGGGAAAAAAAGTAACTCCAATATTCTCTGTTAAATTAAAAAGTAATGCTTTACTTTGGTTACTTGAAAAAAGTAATCTGATTATGTAACTCGTGTTACTTGTAATGCGTTACCCCCAACACTGAGTGTCACTGCTACATACTATTTACCACATTGCAAATGGAGACCCACCCCCAGCACTCAACCTAAACTGGTCCGGTCTGCATGGCCATATCTCAGCCAAAATCAGACCAGCACTTATGGTCCGTAATCGGGGCGAATGTGGCTAAATGTGCAATGTCTCAGTGCAAATCGGGCCAAATCTGGCAACCATTACTGGGCCAGAGCTGGCTCACTTTTGGTGAGCTGCTTCCAGAACACAGCCGAGTGAGCCGACACTCAGCCGCAATTGGCCCAATTGCGCTGGCTAAGCTAAGCAGGGTTGAGCTGGTCAGTACCTGGATGGGAGACCTCCTGAGAAAACTAGGTTGCTGCTGGAAGAGGTGTTAGTGAGGCCAGCAGGGGGTGCTCACCCTGTGGTCTGTGTGGGTCCTAACACCCCAGTGTAGTGACGGGGACACTATACTGTAAAAAGCACCGTCCTTCGGATGAGACGTTAAACCGAGGTCTTGACT
>NW_015506929.1:62960-78871 GCF_001515645.1 Sinocyclocheilus grahami
TAACCCCGGCATCCTGGCCAAATTCGCCCATTGGCCTCTGACCATCATGACCTCCTAATCACCCCAATACACTGATTGGCTTCATCACTCTGTCTTTTGAAGGAACGGAGACACATATCTGGAAGTCATAAGAAAACATTGGTGGAAAAGTGTGTAAAGCAGATATATGAAAGAAGAACAAAGCAGCAAATGCACCATATAATTTATAAATAAATGTAAAGGCATCAATAGAATCGAATGAACATGGGACTTTGATTACTGGCTGCATTTTCTTTTAAGGGGTCCTATTATGCTTTTTCACTTTTTCAACTTTAGTTAGTCTGTAATGTTGCTGTTTGAGCATAAAAAAGATCTGCAAAGTTACAAAGCTCAAAGTTCACTTCAAAAGGAGATATTTTAACAGAAATCACTTTTCAAAAACTACAATGAACGACTCGTTTGGACTACAACGCATATTTTCCGGGATTTGTGATATCACAAATCACACGAGGCCTGGTTGAGCTGCACTAGAGAAGGCAACGAGTGTTATCACTATGTCGGAGCATGACATTTCCCGACCAAGGGCCGAGTGCTGCCAATCACAACACTCACTGGCCCAGCTAACCGATCACAACACACACTGACCCAGCTAACCGATCACAACACACACTGGCCCAGCTAACCGATCACAACACACACTGACCCAGCTAACCGATCACAACACACACTGGCCCAGCTAACCAATCACAGCATATTTTGTATTTCAGAAGGCGGACCTTCATTTGATACAGGAACTATTCGAGCCGTTCATGTCAGGCTGGGGAGAAAGGTTTTGTAATAATGTAAAATATGTGAAAAATAATGTGTTTTTCGAACAACCTAGTATGAGAGAGCCTGTTCTAGTACAGCCCCAAAACAAAATCAAGACTTTGTAAAAGAGCATAATAGGACCCCTTTAAAAATGTATGATGAGGGTTAGATTACAACATCAGACAGGCAAAAAATTATTAGCTTATAGTTTTCTACAAACAGATTAAGCGATTAAGTTCAGAAAATAACAAACATATCTTACCTTATCCTGAGCTCCCTGTTTACTACATTTCTTATCAGCATTATCCATGTTTTCCTTCGTCTGGGCTGTCTGATAATAATACATTTATGAAATTAAATAAACCTGAATCTGGTTAGAACAAATTGCTGGCACATTTGAGCACTACCTTTGCAAAGAGATTAGTTTTATCAGCCGTAGGTAATACTTACCCTTTTCTTTTAAACGGCAACAGATCATCAGCACAACTACAATGAATGCTAACAGCAGAAATATGGATGTTATCACCAGTATCCCAAGTGCATGTCGGAGGAGTTCTGAACATGTCAGACAGAGTTCAGTGATGCTGAGGTGTTTAGTCTGGTTGGTGAATGAATAAGCCACAACACAGCTGTAAGAATCATCCAGACACTCAATCTCCAGAGGTAGAAAGAGACTGATGCTGAGATCAGACACACTGATGCTGGACAATAAACTGTTTCCTTTGTACCAGGAGAGAGTCACATGACCCACATTCAACACTGAACACAGCAGGAGACATTTAGGAACTGATGAACATCCTGGTGAGGATGAAGAACAATGTGAATAGTCTCTGATGATGACGGGAATGGGAAGAGGAGCTGCAAAACATGACAAAAAAGTAAAAGTTATTTTAGTAGTAAACAATAAAGTCAATAACAAAAATAATTTTTCAGTTGTTTTCTTGTGAGGCTAATCAGAGATGAAGCTAAATGTAAATGCAAGGCTAATAAAGAAAGGAAATGCCTGCATCTAAATTAATTATTGTGCATATTTTATTATTATTTAATTTATTATTTCAGTATTTGTATGTCATTTTAGCTGTTGTATTGTGCATTTGAATTATAAATTGGATTTTGCATTGAAAACATTTCTACTGAGTTCAGACTAGAATTGTGCATGTGCATTTGTGACATGACTTACCATACAAAGTAACATTGAATCTCTTTACTAAGATTTTTGAATTACTGATCTGCAGCTGATAAAGTCCACTGTGTTCAGATCTGATGTTTCTGATGGTTAGAGATCCAGTTTGATTGTCCATATGTAGTTTGTCTCTGAATCTCCCATCATTATTGACAAATACAAAGTACAACTGGTCCCTTTTAATAATTTCTGCTATTTGCATACTTTGAGGTACAAATGTCCACAGAATCTGATCTTCTATCTGTACTTTAACATTGGTGTTTAAAGTGATAGAATCTCCCTCCATCACTGAAACCGTCTTTACTCCATGTGTCTCATCACCAAACACACCTGAAAGAGATTTAAATAAATCAGTAAACAAAGCACCTGTAGCAAATTTAACTTAGCTGAAGAAGCTGAACAAATAAGAATTTTGTAATAAACAGATGGCTGCAGTCCCTTATTGCTTAGTATAATTTGAAGACGATGTTAACAGTCAATGTTCCTCTCTGTTAAAAAACTCATCTGATTATAACAGCATTCAAAACTAGAAAAAAATATATACTGTAGGCCTACCATCACATAATATGAAACAGCAAATCTATCTATATATATATATAGTAAAATTACTATTGTCAAAGCTATTTGGGGAAAAAAGGAAAACATTTTCAGTAAAAAAAATAAATAAAAAATAATTTTCGTTAAGACAAAGGACCCTTTTTACAGACTGTGATGTCGCACTAATAATTATTAGTAGTAGTATTTAGTATTGTTATTGTGTAATGTACATTTATAACCATATGCTACTTGTTAAACAAAAACGTTAAAACTGATGCTATGTATTTTCTACGACTGAGGAAGCGCCTGTTTATTTCATATCCGCTTCTCTATATTTTTTTTATTTTTTGGAAAGTTGTGGAATCGAAATGGGGGACTTTTTCTTTT
This sequence comes from Sinocyclocheilus grahami, assembly GCF_001515645.1. Lineage (NCBI taxonomy): Eukaryota > Metazoa > Chordata > Actinopteri > Cypriniformes > Cyprinidae > Sinocyclocheilus > Sinocyclocheilus grahami. The sequence goes on from NW_015506929.1 coordinate 65,857, forward strand.
GCTACTGTAGCAAATAAGCGAAAATAATATTTTCTATGGCCATACATCTAGGCTATATAAGTTTATGTACTGTTTATGTAGCCTAAAAACAAAAACTACTTACAGTTCCAAGGACAAATCGCATTCAAAAAGGGGTATGGGGTAAATGTGGTGTCTATGATGTTTGATTTGTAAATACGTGTATATTTTATTATCGTCTATTTGCTGCTTTTGTACTGATACTATGTAAAGCACTTTGGTCCAACCTCGGTTGTTTTTAGTAGTGCTATATAAATAAACAAAACAAAACCAAACTTACTTTCGATTTCAAAATGAGGTGTGGCATTGCGGAAGAAGGATTGTTTAAATTTGTTTCTAACTTAAAAAACAGATTCATAATGCAGAATTATTCGGAATTCATAAATGTAATTTAAATGATCATGTGCATGGTGTCTTTACATTTCAACCGCATTTCATGAAATTAAATCCGACTTACCACACAAGCACACGGAGATGAAAACTGTGTATGAAATCATATTCCTCGAAGTTCGGTAAAGTTAGCAAGATATTCACAGATTCGACATTTCTGGATCAATAAATAACGAGCAAAACGTTTTTACTACACAATTGACGCCTCTTTTCTTTCGTAGTGATGTAGAAAACAAGCTACAAGCAAGGTTTCCTCAAAACAAGCTTTCCTCTGCTCTGTACAAACTACATTGAGAGACGAAGTCCGAAGGGACCGTCTGCAAAGTGCGAAAAACGAAAAATGCTACTAATAAAATACTCACTAACTTCAGAGTAACACGCTGTAGTGTCACCAAATTCAGTTCACACATCACTGCTCTTTTGCTGGTTATACTGCAACAGTTATTTTTTGAAAATAATTGCTTTTACATATATTTTTAAAAATATTTAATAAATTCACTGTTACTGGACAAAATAGCCAATAACTTCACTGTAACACACTGTGCTTTCCCCAAATTCAGTCCACACATCACTGCTCTCCTGCTGGTTATACTACAACACTTATTTGGACAATAATTGCTTTTGAAGGATTTTTAAGATTTTTTAAAAATATTTAATAAATTCACTGTTATTGGAAAATAGCCAATAACTTCACTGTAACACACTGTACTTTCTCCAAATTCAGTTCACACATCACTGCTCTCCTGTTGGTTTTACTACAACACTTTTTTTTTTTAATAATTGCTTTTACACATTTTTTATGATTTTTTATTATGACAAATAATCAATAACTTCACTGTAACACCTGTACTTTCTCCAAATTCAGTTCACTCATTGCTGCTCTCCTGCTGGTTATACTACAACACTTACTTTGAAAATAACTGCTTTTATATATTTTTTTATAATCATTTAAAATGAAAAATAGTCATTACCTTCATTGTTATTGGAGTCAATAACTTCACTGTAACACACTGTACTATCCCCAAATTCAGTTCACACATCACTGCTCTCCTGCTGGTTATACTACAACACTTATTTGGACAATAATTGCTTTTACACATTTTTAAAGATTTTTTATTATGACAAATAATCAGTAACTTCACTGTAACACACTGTACTATCCCCAAATTCAGTTCACACATCACTGCTCTCCTGTTGGTTTTACTACAACACTTTTTTTTTTTTAATAATTGCTTTTACACATTTTTTATGATTTTTTTATTATGACAAATAATCAATAACTTCACTGTAACACACTGTACTATCCCCAAATTCAGTTCACTTATCACTGCTCTCTTGCTGGTTATACGACAACACTTATATTGACAATAATTTATTTTACATATTTTTTATGATTATTTAAAATGAAAAACAGACATTACCTTCATTGTTATTGGACAAAATAGTCAATAACTTCACTGTAACACACTGTAATTTCTCCAAATTCAGTTCACACCTCAATGCTCTCCTGCTGGTTTTACTACACTTATTTTGAAAATAATTGCCTTTACAGATTTTTTATGATTTTTTATTAAGAGAAATAGTTAATAACTTCACTGCAACACACTTGTGAAGTTATTGACTATTTTGTCCAATAACAGTGAATTTATATAAAAAAAAATTAAATCATAAAAATCATTCAAAAGCAAGTATTGTCAAAATAAGTGTTGTAGTATAACCAGCAGGAGAGCAGTGATGTGTGAACTGAATTTGGTGACACTACAGCGCGTTATTGAAGTTATTGAATATTTTATTAGCAGCATTTTTCGTGTTCGCACAGACGGTCCCTTCGGACTTGTGTCTCTCAGACGCCAGCGCATTGAGATCAATGTAGTTTGTACAGAGCAGAGGAAAGCTTGTTTTGAGGAAACCTTGCTTGTAGCTTGTTTTCTACATCACTACGAAAGAAAAAAGGCGTCAATTGTGTAGTAAAAACGTTTTGCTCGTTATTTATTGATCCGGAAATGTCGAATCTGTGAAAATCTTGCTAACTTTAAGATGTTCGAACCAGGGTTTGAAATTAACACCCGCCAGCCAAATGCGGGTAAAAATCAGCTGTGGCGGGTAACGCTGTCAAATTACTTTTCGTAAATTATGTTTACTAATTAATTTCTTGAGGAAGTTCATGTAAGCCAAATCTGCGCAGATGTACTGTAAATACTGACCTCGAGACTCATCATTATATATTAAATAAGCCTAATTGCGCAGCATCTGGGCATATCTAACATGCCCAGCGATGTAGCTACAAGCCATCGGGAGCACCGGGTAGGCCGATCGTCGAAGCGAGGGAGACCTCATATTAGGCGCTGTTTTTAAATTACAGCCCACGCGAAACTGCAAAAAGCAAGTACTCCAAAAGTGTGAAGCGGCGCTACCAGGTGCATCCGCCAGCCGCGCGTTAAGCAGAGCGGGATCAGTCTCCCGCACAGCGCTGCACTTCCGCTATGATTTATAAGAGATAAACAGCACAAATCGCTCGATCCATTCAGAAATGACACAGAATTGTGTTATACAGTTGTGTGATATGACAACATGCCACGACAAGGTAAAATGCATGTAAACATACTGCAATGTAAACAAACTTTAATAGCTTATTTCTCTTTAAATGTTTCATTCTAATTCATTTTAATTTAAGTAAAATGTTAATTCAGTTAGAGCCTGATTAAAGATAAAAATCAGAGTCTCTGTAATTTAGAGACACTTATAAATGAGGTGTTTTCCATTTACAAATAGTATAAAGTTCTTAAAGGGATAGTTCACCCACAAATGAAAACTGTCATCATTTAGGCTACTCAGCATCGTGTCATTCCAAACCTGTATGAATTTCTTTCTTCTGTGGAACATAAAATAAGATATTTTGAGAAATTCAAGAAATGTCTGTTCATACAGTAGAAATCAAGAGTAACCAAAATGGTTTGGTAACATTCTACAAAATATCTTTTGTGTTTTACAGAAGAAAGTAAGTCATACAGGTTTGGAAAGACATGAGGGTGAGGAAATGATGATAGCATTGATTAGCAGTAAATTTCCTATGTTCTAGCACAAAATCAATGCTTATACTGTCAAGTGCATTTCTATGTGACAAAAATGCAGTAGGCTATTAGTTTGTTGCATTTGCAGTGAATTTAGTAATATATCATTATTTGTTTTTGTCCTCATTTATTTATTTATTTACTTGCTCCAATTGAAGGCCCTATAACACAGCAAAACATGCACAGGGGACCTTGAGGGCCAGATAGCCTGAATTTGTCCAGGGCCGAATTTTAACCCCAGTCCAGCCCTGTACCCGTCACTATGCAACAAATAATGTGGCGCAGCACAGCACAGCACGACAAATCCCGACAGTAAACTGATGCCTCATTCTATTTATGACGTAGGCCTACTGTTTGACAAAGTACAAATGATTTGCAATGGTCACTTTGTCGCATCCAGTGCACTGGAGAGAAGCCGTACCACTGCCATTCATGTGGGAAGAGTTCCACTCATTTTAATTGTCTAATCGGTCATAAAAAAAAATGCATGTCTGAAATTACAACAAGTAGTTCGAGTTCTGATCCTGTACTTTGAGGTGCGATGCTGCATAGGGCTGCAGCAAACAATTTTACATCCCTGACTTATAAAATATAGTTAATGAAATATATAGTTAGTAGTTCTCATTATAAAAACATTAAATTTGTGCCTGCAATGTTTAAATATAATGATGATTAAATAATAAAATGATAATTGGATGATAAATGTACCCAATTCAAATAAATGGATCAGAATCTTCATATTTCTACTATTATGTCAGGATTCACGTCTTTTTCCTTTCACATTTCTCTCGGACTTTTTTAATTTATAAATTATTTCCGTGGTTTACTGAAAATCAAACTTTTGAAACTTTTTTTGAACTTTTATTTTAGACCTGATAGAAGAGAACAAGGAGACTGAAGAACTGATTGAAGAGGGGGAGATACATCAGCTCAAAACTGAAGAAACATCCTGGAGTCCCTCATTGAAAAACGACAATATACGTTTCACTTGCCCTCAGTGTGGAAAGTGTTTCTCATTCAAGCAAAATCTTGACCTTCACATAAAATCTCATCATGAAGGGAAGCCATATGCGTGTGATCAGTGCGAGATGATTTTCACAATTAAAGGAAACCTTATTGAACACATGAAAATTCACACTGCAGAGAAGCCACACATATGTGATCAGTGTGGGAAGAGTTTCCCACAAATACGAAACCTTGATGAACATAAGAAAATCCACACTCTGGAAAGGCCATACTCATGTGATCAATGTGGGACGAGTTTCCCATTTAAGGGAAACCTTGACGCTCATAAGAGGATCCACACTGGAGAGAAGCCGCACAAATGTGATCAATGTGGGAAGAGTTTTGCGCAAAAAGGAAACCTTAACAAACACATGAACATCCACACTGGAGTGAAGCTGTACATGTATGATCAGTGTTTGAAGAGTTTCACACAACAACTACCTTTTAACGATCACATGAAAATCCACACTGCAGAGAAGCCACACAAATGTGATCAATGTGGGAAGAGTTTTTCACAAAAAGGAAACCTTAATGAACACTTGAAAATCCACACTGAGGAGAGGCCTTTCGCGTGTGATCAATGTGTGAAGAGATTCATACATAAAGGAAACCTTAATGAACACATGAAAATCCACACTGGTGAAAAGCCATATGCATGTGATCAATGTGGGAAGAGTTTTGCACGAAAAGGAGCCTTTAACGATCACATGAAAATCCACACTGGAGAGAATCTGCACACATGTGCTCAGTGTGGGAAGAGTTACGCACGAAAAGGAGCCCTTAATGATCACATGAAAATCCACACCGGAAAGAATCTGCACACATGTGATCAGTGTGGGAAGAGTTTCAGAAAATCAGGTGTTTTTAAAGTACATCTGCTTACTCATTCTAGAGAAAGGCTATATAATTGTGACCAATGTGGTAAAACATTTTTTAGGGCAGATTTTCTGAAGGACCACCTGAAAGTTCATACAAAGGAGAAGCCTTACGTGTGTTCTTTGTGTGGAAAGAGTTTTAGACAGATGGGTGCATTAAAAACACATCAGAAAAGACACAGTGGTGTGAAGGATCATGCTTGCTCTGAGTGTGGGAAGACTTTTTTTACAGATGGTGCACTGAAAGTGCATCAGTCAGTTCACACTACAGAAACACCTTACAAGTGTTCACACTGTGACAAGAGATTCAAACGGTCAGAATATCTTAGAATACATGAGAGGGTCCACACCGGACAGAAGCCTTATCACTGCCATTCATGTGGGAAGACTTTCACTCATTTTTCTTCTCTAATCTGTCATAAAAAAAAATGCAGGTCTGAAATTACAAGTAGTTCGAGTTCTGATCTGTAAGACTGCATCAAACCATTATTGATAATTGATTAATCAAATGTTGTTAGACCAATTAATCAACTGATTGTTGATTATTTCACAGATTAATAATTATTTATTAATTTTATTATTATTAATTTGTCATTCTTCATGCTTTTATATTTTAATTACGTATTCTTTTACTTATTTCCTTGCTCTTGCAATGCTTGCTATTGTTGTTTAATCTTATGGCTGTATGCTTTGTAAGAGATTAGAGAATGTAAGAATTCAAGGTTTTTAATGTCGCAGGAAAATGTTGTGAAGCAGTGCTTTTCCATTGTTTTTGCTTTGGTATAATAACACTTGTTGGATTTGTACTGGCCAGACTAAGTCTGAGCTTTTAGACATAGGCATTCAGATGAAGTATGAGCATTGAAACATACGCAACTAAGATTATTCAATAAACCGTGGTCTTTGTATTATCATCACTTCGTCTTCTGCTTCTGCTCTTACCTGTCTTTCTCAGGCAAACTTTTGAGGCTGATAGAAGACTGTTAACAGAGTTTTAGGTACCAGGCAAGACTATCTGTTGACAAGTTTTACTAGTTTTGGACACCAGACAAAACAATATCAGATATCTTCTGACAGGGATTCGGGATCTAATCTAGTATATGTGATGCAGTGTTTCCCCTGCCCTTATATTAGGGGGGTGGCCCGCACCCACAAAGGCACCCCCGCCCCCCTTGAAGGTCAAGTTAATTTTATTTTCTCTATAGCGCCAGATCACACAAGAAGTAATTTAAAGTCACCTTTCCTATAGAACAGGTCTATACCTTGTTCTTTTATTAAACAAACTAAATAGCCTTTTAGAAATGGAGAATATCCGCTGGACCGTTCTGTGTCAGCTGCGTCACGCCGGATCGGTTTCCTACGTTGTTGTGGTTTGATCTGAACAGAAACCGTAACCGTGTGACGCAGCTGACACAGAACAGCATACGTTGTTTACATCCAGCGGATACTCTCCAAAATGGCACCAGGGTGATGCGGAGGAGACGAATTGTTGAATAAAGTCGTTTTTTGTTTAGTTTTTTTGCTCACAAAAAGTATTCTTGTAGCTTCGTATCATTGCGGATGAACCCCTGATGTCACATAGATTATTTTACTGATGTTTCTGGATTTATATTTTATATATTAATCTTATATATTAATATTTCAGTTGCTTTGCTGTCTATGCAGGGTCAGACAGCTCTCAGATTCCATCAAAAATATCTTAATTTGTGTTCCGAAGATGAACGAATGTCTTACGGGTTTGAAACGACATGAGGGTGAGTAATTAATGACAGAATTTTCATTTTTGGGTGAACTAACCCTTTAATGTATTCAAACCAAACTACTTTTTTGCACTCATTAATAAAAATACTTTACACTAGCTAGCTGCAAATGGAGCACACTCACTCACTGTTTTCCGCAAATTCTGGACAATTCTGTCTTCCAGTGTTAATTTCGTTGACAAATAATTTTCGTCAACAACATTTTTTTCACGACGAAAACGAGACGATGACGAACTAAAACTTGTTTTGAATGACAGAAACTGTGACGAAAATCTATTGACATTTTCGTCAATGAATAAAAATGAGAGGAAAATGTTAGGGAGGGATGTAGTTAGATGCATATGAACCAGCGGGACAGACATAAGCTAACATACACTTGCTGCACGTCTCATAAAACGTACAAAAATGTCGATATCTGGGAGTAAGAGAAGACATATGGATAAATCTGAGACTCAAAAGAGAACTCAATTCGGTCCGGTTTTCTGAGCGCACACACCGAAGCAGTGCCTCACACACACACGAGAACTCTTTCGTGTCTCATGAAAGGAGAAATGCACACAAAATGATGTGAATTGTCTGTTTCGACGAGTATTCACGTAAACACACTCGGTTATGTCTTATGTGAACATAAACAGTTGGGAGAATATTAGGACATGTATCAGTACTTTGTATCCGTGCATCCGGTTTTAAAGGGACAGCGGTCTAATTTAGTTGCTATTGTCTGTGGCATTGATATTAATCAAGCAACAACAGAAAGACAGAAAATCACTCACTGCTTTTGACTGAATCACTTTAGTAGCCCTAAAGACTAATCTAAATTTACTTATAGAAATAAATATGTCTGCTTGAAAGAATGAAGAATGTGGTAAACAAGTTGTTATAAAGAATGCATAATTAGCCTAATTGTATTTAATTGAAAAGACCACGTTCTTGTTCTTTATGAGAAGTGGTTTTATTTCATTTGAACATAAACATGTTGTGTGTCATCGCAGTTAAATCGGTGTCTATCATGATAAAACCTTAATATAAAACCTAGTGAATTTGGTAACACATTAGATTTTAGCCGAATAAATTTACTGTAGATTAAATCTTATGATATTTAGTCGATTAAAACAAAAAAAAATTCAGATGACTAAGATGTGACTAAAACTAAATGCCATTTCAGTCAAAATACTGACTAAAACTAAATCAAAATTTGCTCCCATTTGCCCTCCCTAACATTTTCGTCTCGTTTTTATTCGTTTACGAAAATGTCAATAGATTTTCGTAATATTTTCTGTCATTCAAAACGAGTTTTAGTTCGTCCTCGTCTCGTTTTAGTCGGTGAAAAAAATGTCGTTGACGAATATTAACACTGCAAGTTTCTCATTATTTATCTTTGCATTATAATGCATTATAATGATTTCTTAAATCGTAAAAGGATCGAATATTGCTCAAACTATGAAATGATTTCAATATGAGTAGTTCATTTTGCTTATTGAGATTCAAAGTCAGATCCAATCTTCCAATCACTACTGGGTAGCTATGTGACATAACAATAACACAACTTATTATAACATCATATTTTATATGAATAAAACCAGCAATACGCCATGGGCAATTTTGTGTTTTTTCATGTTTGTGTGTGATATATGTCGGACTATTGTTACTGCATGTCACATGATATAGTAAACAGTTGGGAGAATATTAGGACATGTATCAGTACTTTGTATCCGTGCATCCGGTTTTAAAGGGACAGCGGTCTAATTTAGTTGCTATTGTCTGTGGCATTGATATTAATCAAGCAACAACAGAAAGACAGAAAATCACTCACTGCTTTTGACTGAATCACTTTAGTAGCCCTAAAGACTAATCTAAATTTACTTATAGAAATAAATATGTCTGCTTGAAAGAATGAAGAATGTGGTAAACAAGTTGTTATAAAGAATGCATAATTAGCCTAATTGTATTTAATTGAAAAGACCACGTTCTTGTTCTTTATGAGAAGTGGTTTTATTTCATTTGAACATAAACATGTTGTGTGTCATCGCAGTTAAATCGGTGTCTATCATGATAAAACCTTAATATAAAACCTAGTGAATTTGGTAACACATTAGATTTTAGCCGAATAAATTTACTGTAGATTAAATCTTATGATATTTAGTCGATTAAAACAAAAAAAAATTCAGATGACTAAGATGTGACTAAAACTAAATGCCATTTCAGTCAAAATACTGACTAAAACTAAATCAAAATTTGCTCCCATTTGCCCTCCCTAACATTTTCGTCTCGTTTTTATTCGTTTACGAAAATGTCAATAGATTTTCGTAATATTTTCTGTCATTCAAAACGAGTTTTAGTTCGTCCTCGTCTCGTTTTAGTCGGTGAAAAAAATGTCGTTGACGAATATTAACACTGCAAGTTTCTCATTATTTATCTTTGCATTATAATGCATTATAATGATTTCTTAAATCGTAAAAGGATCGAATATTGCTCAAACTATGAAATGATTTCAATATGAGTAGTTCATTTTGCTTATTGAGATTCAAAGTCAGATCCAATCTTCCAATCACTACTGGGTAGCTATGTGACATAACAATAACACAACTTATTATAACATCATATTTTATATGAATAAAACCAGCAATACGCCATGGGCAATTTTGTGTTTTTTCATGTTTGTGTGTGATATATGTCGGACTATTGTTACTGCATGTCACATGATATAGTGCTTTTGCGATTATATTTTCTACATTTATTTCCATTATGACATTTACCTTTGCAAATCAAATTTGTTTTAGTTAAAATATGCAGGCTACTGGAAGGGTTAAAGCTAAAATACTTTATACTGACCCTGTGATGAAACACATGGGACTTTAATTCCATCACAAGAGATATAAATGTGAATCTGATAAATGTGAATGAAGTTTGAAACAAGAAACATTAAATTAACAGTTTTATGGCCAAAAACATTTCATGATCATTGCCAGAGCACATACAAAATAATAAGTTAATAATCTAATTCATGCAGCTATTAAATCGAATTATATTTAGATTGATACAGTGGGGAAAAAAAGTATTTAGTCAGCCACCAATTGTGCAAGTTCTCCCACTTAAAAAGATGAGAGAGGCCTGTAATTTTCATCATAGGTATACCTCAACTATGAGAGACAAAATGAGGGGAAAAAATCCAGAAAATCACATTGTAGGATTTTTAAAGAATTTATTTGCAAATTATGGTGGAAAATAAGTATTTGGTCAATAACAAAATGTCATCTCAATACTTTGTTATATACCCTTTGTTGGCAATGACAGAGGTCAAACGTTTTCTGTAAGTCTTCACAAGGTTTTCACACACTGTTGCTGGTATTTTGGCCCATTCCTCCATGCAGATCTCCTCTAGAGCAGTAATGTTTTGGGGCTGTCGCTGGGCAACACGGATTTTCAACTCCCTCCAAAGATTTTCTATGGGGTTGAGATCTGGAGACTGGCTAGGCCACTACAGGACCTTGAAATGCTTCTTACGAAGCCACTCCTTCATTGCCCGCAGCAGATCACCAATAAATGCTCGAATATTTCCATCAGCATACAAGTGAAGAAAATGGAGTTCATGAAAAAACATTAACAACATAAGTGATCCAGAAGCCTGCAGAATGGAGCAAGAAGATGCCGAAGAACAAAGAGGTTGGTATTTATACCTGATTCTTCATTGAGGACAACTTTGGGAACATAACATTTTAATCAGATTTAGTCGTTATAAAAGTAATGTGAGCTGTGAAATAGTTGAAGTAGCAAATATGATATGGAACCCAGTCTTGAACTGGGAACAAACTGGAGCCTGAAACTAAAATCTTTTATTATTTGTTTTCAAAAAATGGTCAGTGAAAGGAGATTTGAGAAAAAATTCATACTGATATTTATCACCAGAGCTGTTTTATTTACATTCATTTTATACTGGTTCAGAATTTTTTGCAACTGTGTTACTAAACTTTTGAACATGTATAAATACATTTAATTATTTTCTAACAATACACAAAATGTATGAAATAAACTTGGGTTGTAAACAGGATTGCAAATTTAGCATAAATTAGGCAAAATCTAATTTACTGAAATAAATTACATTTCTCTTGAATTATGGAAGTTAATCTTAATTATTTAGAAGTTATTTTCTTACAATAACTTTGGTAACAGCATTGATGAATGCAGCCAACACTACAATTTGTATAAAAATCTAATAGTTCTCACTACAAACACATGTGATTTTGTGCTTATAACGTTTAAAAGTGATATTTGGAAGATCATCAATGGAAAATTCCAGGGAAATATAATTGATTTATTGAGAAAAAAAATCATAATCAAGATGATTTAAAAAATTGATTCCGGTGAAATTTCAATTAAAAAAAAACAATGAAGCAATAGTGTATAAAAGGCTCCTATAGAAAGGTAGACTTTTATTGAGGGACTTCTATTTTGAAGAGTGCAGTTTCCGGTGCATCCAGCTGTTCCTGGAATTTGGATGCTCGTTGGTGTTTTGGTGTTCAGAGTGGTAGTGCATGACCATAAAGTAAGTTTTCTTATATTTCTATATGTTTTCAACCATGTTTGAAGTGTATTGTTTAACTTTGTACGTTTGTAATGGCATGCACGGACATGTAACGATTCACGTGTGTTCGCTTGAAAGATAAGCAAGATATGCGACGCAATTAATGATAAATACAGAGCTTTATGTTACGGCTTACCTTGTTATAGGTCTGCCATCGGTTAACTTTGAATACTGCAGAAAGATTATCCAGTATTATTGCACCTTTGATGATGCTATTTGGGAAATTGCATTGTTTGTGAATGTACAGTCACGTCGAGTGATCAGACTAATGGTTATATTGTCTAAAATTGCACATCCTCTGCATATTTAGAGCTTTAACTGTTATTTAAAGATGATACTGGACTGATTATTTTGTGTGTTCTTATAGTAATGTTATGTTGGTTATTTTTAGACTAATATTAAATACACTTTGGAAAGAAGCTCATTCTTTGTGTCCTGACTGACACCTCAGGAGTGTATATACTGCTTCTAGTTAGAGCCAGAGCCTTGCAGTCTCAAATAGGCTTCAATACATATCTGATCTTCTCTCGATTTTCATTTGAGACATAAATCAACTGTGCTGTACTTGCATGAATACTTGCCAATACTAACTAACATGCACAGAAAGCGCCTAGGAAAAAGAGTGAGTTCTCGGCTTAAAACGCTTTTAATAACTCTTTATAACTTTAATATCAAGCAAATCCCGCAGTAGTTCATTTTACAACAATCATTTTACGTTAAAGGTGGGGTAAGCGAATTTTCAAAAACGCTTTAGAAAACTAATTCGGGCCGAATAGCAAAACAAACTTGTAGCCAATCAGCAGTAAGGGGTGTGTCTACTCATGATGTGGAGGAGAGAGCGCTTAGTGCACGGAAATTAGCTGAGCCGATCCACAGAAAGATATAGAGATGGCGGATAAAAAACAAAAGAGGAAAACGTCTGCGGAAAAAAAGAAGGCTTAAGGCAAGAAGTAGGACCTGTGTAAATATCGGACCAGCTTTCCAGCACTGGAGAGAACTCAAGGAGCTGAAGGCCTGCGATCGGACGCTGAGGTTGCTTTGTTTCTTCTCGATAGAGGAGTAACACCGTGTCTGCGCCACAACAGCTAAAGTCTGTCTAGTACACTGGACGCGACAAAGCGATTGTTGAAAATCATTCGAAATTTGTGTCAATACGTCATGAATAGAACGCAGCAGCAGTTTTCCGTCGGGGATTTGTTGTGCTGTGCCGCATCCAGTGTAGACCATAGATATGTATGTGTATATATATATATATATATATATATATATATATATATATACACACACACACACACACACACACACACACATACA